>NC_135410.1:4956999-5094460 GCF_051989625.1 Stigmatopora argus
TTTGTGTCTCCGACAGTTCGTTTGGTTGCAGGGGACATTTTCAGTTTTTATGGCCAAAATGTGCTTTTCAGAGGCTGAAAAGCATGTTTTGGCAGAGTATGATTATTTTCATTAAAACTTAATTTCTATCACTTCGAATGATGCCAAATGAATAACTTACTTGAATTGGACCATTTTACACTATGTCCATTGTAGATTTGTGTCTCCGACAGTTCGTTTGGTTGCAGGGGACATTTTCAGTTTTTATGGCCAAAATGTGCTTTTCAGGGGGTGAAAAGCATGTTTTGGCCGAGTATGATAATTTTCATTAAAACTTGATTTCTATCACTTCGAATGATGCCAAATGAATAACTTACTTGAATTGGACCATTTTAGACTATGTCAATTGTAGATTTGTGTCTCCGACAGTTCGTTTGGTTGCAGGGGACATTTTCAGTTTTTATGGCCAAAATGTGCTTTTCAGGGGCTGAAAAGCATGTTTTGGCCGAGTATGATGATTTTCATTAAAACTTAATTTCTATCACTTCGAATGATGCCAAATGAATAACTTACTTGAATTGGACCATTTTACACTATGTCCATTGTAGATTTGTGTCTCCGACAGTTCGTTTGGTTGCAGGGGACATTTTCAGTTTTTATGGCCAAAATGTGCTTTTCAGAGGCTGAAAAGCATGTTTTGGCCGAGTATGATAATTTTCATTAAAACTTGATTTGTATCACTTCGAATGATGCCAAATGAATAATTTGCTTGAATTGGACCATTTTACACTATGTCCATTGTAGATTTGTGTCTCGACAGTTCGTTTGGTTGCAGGGGACATATTCAGTTTTTAAGGCCAAAATGTGCTTTTCAGGGGCTGAAAAGCATGTTTTGGCCGAGTATGATAATTTTCATTAAAACTTGATTTCTATCACTTCGAATGATGCCAAATGAATAATTTACTTGAATTGGACCATTTTACACTATGTCCATTGTAGATTTGTGTCTCTGACAGTTTGTTTGGTTGCAGGGAACATATTCAGTTTTTATGGCCAAAATGTGCTTTTCAGGGGCTGAAAAGCACGTTTTGGCAGAGTATGATAATTTTCATTAAAACTTGATTTCTATCCATTCGAATGATGCCAAATGAATAACTTACTTGAATTGGACCATTTTACACTATGTCCATTGTAGATTTGTGTCTCCGACAGTTCGTTTGGTTGCAGGGGACATTTTCAGTTTTTATGGCCAAAATGTGCTTTTCAGAGGCTGAAAAGCATGTTTTGGCCGAGTATGATAATTTTCATTAAAACTTGATTTCTATCACTTCGAATGATGCCAAATGAATAATTTGCTTGAATTGGACCATTTTACACTATGTCCATTGTAGATTTGTGTCTCTGACAGTTCGTTTGGTTGCAGGGGACATATTCAGTTTTTAAGGCCAAAATGTGCTTTTCAGGGACTGAAAAGCATGTTTTGGCCGAGTATGATAATTTACATTAAAACTTAATTTCTATCACTTCGAATGATGCCAAATGAATAACTTACTTGAATTGGACCATTTTACACTATGTCCATTGTAGATTTGTGTCTCCGACAGTTCGTTTGGTTGCAGGGGACATTTTCAGTTTTTATGGCCAAAATGTGCTTTTCAGAGGCTGAAAAGCATGTTTTGGCCGAGTATGATAATTTTCATTAAAACTTGATTTCTATCACTTCGAATGATGCCAAATGAATAATTTGCTTGAATTGGACCATTTTACACTATGTCCATTGTAGATTTGTGTCTCTGACAGTTCGCTTGGTTGCAGGGGACATATTCAGTTTTTAAGGCCAAAATGTGCTTTTCAGGGACTGAAAAGCATGTTTTGGCCGAGTATGATAATTTACATTAAAACTTAATTTCTATCACTTCGAATGATGCCAAATGAATAACTTACTTGAATTGGACCATTTTACACTATGTCCATTGTAGATTTTCGTCTCTGACAGTTCGTTTGGTTGCAGGGGACATATTCAGTTTTTATGGCCAAAATGTGCTTTTCAGAGGCTGAAAAGCATGTTTTAGCTGAGTATGATAATTTTCATTAAAACTTGATTTCTATCACTTCGAATGATGCCAAATGAATAACTTACTTGAATTTGACCATTTTACACTATGTCCATTGTAGATTTGTGTCTCCGACAGTTCGTTTGGTTGCAGGGGACATTTTCAGTTTTTATGGCCAAAATGTGCTTTTCAGGGGCTGAAAAGCATGTTTTGGCCGAGTTTGATAATTTTCATTAAAACTTGATTTCTATCACTTTGATTGATGCCAAATGAATAACTTACTTGAATTGGACCATTTTACACTATGTCCATTGTAGATTTGTGTCTCCGACAGTTTGTTTGGTTGCAGGGGACATTTTCAGTTTTTATGGCCAAAATGTGCTTTTCAGAGGCTGAAAAGCATGTTTTGGCCGAGTATGATAATTTTCATTAAAACTTGATTTCTATCACTTCGAATGATGCCAAATGAATAATTTACTTGAATTGGACCATTTTACACTATGTCCATTGTAGATTTGTGTCTCTGACAGTTCGTTTGGTTGCAGGGGACATATTCAGTTTTTATGGCCAAAATGTGCTTTTCAGGGGCTGAAAAGCACGTTTTGGCAGAGTATGATAATTTTCATTAAAACTTGATTTCTATCCATTCGAATGATGCCAAATGAATAACTTACTTGAATTGGACCATTTTACACTATGTCCATTGTAGATTTGTGTCTCCGACAGTTCTTTTGGTTGCAGGGGACATTTTTGGTTTTTATGGCCAAAATGTGCTTTTCAGAGGCTGAAAAGCATGTTTTGGCCGAGTATGATAATTTTCATTAAAACTTGATTTCTATCACTTCGAATGATGCCAAATGAATAATTTGCTTGAATTGGACCATTTTACACTATGTCCATTGTAGATTTGTGTCTCTGACAGTTCGTTTGGTTGCAGGGGACATATTCAGTTTTTAAGGGCAAAATGTGCTTTTCAGGGACTGAAAAGCATGTTTTGGCCGAGTATGATAATTTACATTAAAACTTAATTTCTATCACTTCGAATGATGCCAAATGAATTATTTGCTTGAATTGGACCATTTTACACTATGTCCATTGTAGATTTGTGTCTCTGACAGTTCGTTTGGTTGCAGGGGACATATTCAGTTTTTAAGGCCAAAATGTGCTTTTCAGGGACTGAAAAGCATGTTTTGGCCGAGTATGATAATTTACATTAAAACTTAATTTCTATCACTTCGAATGATGCCAAATGAATAACTTACTTGAATTGGACCATTTTACACTATGTCCATTGTAGATTTGTGTCTCTGACAGTTCGTTTGGTTGCAGGGGACATATTCAGTTTTTATGGCCAAAATGTGCTTTTCAGGGGCTGAAAAGCATGTTTTGGCCGAGTATGATAATTTTCATTAAAACTTGATTTCTATCACTTCGAATGATGCCAAATGAATAACTTACTTGAATTGGACCATTTTACACTATGTCCATTGTAGATTTGTGTCTCTGACAGTTCGTTTGGTTGCAGGGGACATATTCAGTTTTTAAGGCCAAAATGTGCTTTTCAGGGACTGAAAAGCATGTTTTGGCCGAGTATGATAATTTACATTAAAACTTAATTTCTATCACTTCGAATGATGCCAAATGAATAACTTACTTGAATTGGACCATTTTACACTATGTCCATTGTAGATTTGTGTCTCTGACAGTTCGTTTGGTTGCAGGGGACATATTCAGTTTTTATGGCCAAAATGTGCTTTTCAGGGGCTGAAAAGCATGTTTTGGCCGAGTATGATAATTTTCATTAAAACTTGATTTCTATCACTTCGAATGATGCCAAATGAATAACTTACTTGAATTGGACCATTTTACACTATGTCCATTGTAGATTTGTGTCTCCGACAGTTCGTTAGGTTGCAGGGGACATTTTCAGTTTTTATGGCCAAAATGTGCTTTTCAGGGGCTGAAAAGCATGTTTTGGCCGAGTATGATAATTTTCATTAAAACTTGATTTCTATCCATTTGAATGATGTCAAATGAATAACTTACTTGAATTGGACCATTTTACACTATGTCCATTGTAGATTTGTGTCTCTGACAGTTCGTTTGGTTGCAGGGGACATATTCAGTTTTTATGGCCAAAATGTGCTTTTCAGGGGCTGAAAATATGTTTTGGCCGAATATGATAATTTTCATTAAAACTTGATTTTTATCACTTCGAATGATGCCAAATGAATAACTTACTTGAATTGGACCATTTTACACTATGTCCATTGTAGATTTGTGTCTCTGACAGTTCGTTTGGTTGCAGGGGACATATTCAGTTTTTATGGCCAAAATGTGCTTTTCAGGGGCTGAAAAGCATGTTTTGGCCGAATATGATAATTTTCATTAAAACTTGATTTTTATCACTTCGAATGATGCCAAATGAATAACTTACTTGAATTGGACCATTTTACACTATGTCCATTGTAGATTTGTGTCTCTGACAGTTCGTTTGGTTGCAGGGGACATATTCAGTTTTTATGGCTGTCAAGTCAACTTTGGAGAAGATATGTCTGCCCCTCATCCAGGCCAACAGAGGGCAGAAAAGAAAACCCAAACAAAAGTCACCTCGCCTCATTTCCTGCCTAAGATCATAGGGCATGAGCCAGGATATAACCATTCAGATTCAAGCCTTGAAAGTAGACAGGCGAGAAAGGAGCAAGGAATACCAAGGAATACCCTTCAGACCCGATCACACGCAACTGGTAGGATAAAATAAGTACCACCTAAATGCCAGCTGATTGATGCTTAATTTGCTTCTCGCAACCTTAAGTTGCACTCTTTGTATTTTCCCTTAACTTGGATTACTCATATGACCTATCTCTGTAAAGTGAATATTTGTGTTTGATTTACTCGATCAGTTAATGTACCCATGCACTTCCACTCTATCATTTCAACACTCTCCTGCTTTTCTGTAGTAAATTCAAGATGCTAGTAGTAAACTCAAGAGCAACACTTTGATCACCATAGTAACGTGAAACTTGAGTGACGTCACATGCTCCCTCCTTTCCCCTTTCTTTAAGGTTTTCAACCTAACCACTTCCTATCACCATAAACTTCAATAAAAGTGTAAACTGGAAGGATTTGAGTTGTTCCTGCGTTGATAAGATCGGGGCCCCTTTTCAAGTTTGGGGCAAAATTTGAAGAAAAGGAGAGATAACTTGACAGTTGAAAACCAGCGTGGCATCATAGACAAAGGATTAAAGGCCTTGAGTCAAAGCCAACGCAGTCGTCGGAAGGGCCTCAAGAGGAGCGAGGCCTCAAGCCATGGCGGAAGAAGCCACTGGGAAAACAATTGAGCAGCTAAGGCTCGAAAGGGCCAAAGCAGAAAGAGCCTTCTTCAATCAAGCCAGGTACCTAAGGAAAGAGGCAAGAAAACTGGAGAAATCAAAGTTGCTGAGGGAATACAATAGGTTCTATGCACAAGCACGAGAGGTAGATAACACCAATAGCGATTACGAACTCGGCCTCCTTGCCGAACGGGGAGGTTCTGAGGAAGATATCGGAGGAATATTGGAGAAAATAAAGAAGACCCAAGAAGACTGTGATACCAAGCTGACAGAAGTAAGGGAGATAGTACAATTAAGTCTCTGGGAGAGATGCGGCAGGACTGAGCTCACGTCTGCAATGGCGGAAGCAGAAATATACTGCGGACACGCCCTTAGGACCCCAGTGACTGCGGCGTGTAATGATGCCTATGAACGGCAAGTAACCCATGCTAGAAGAAGCATACTTGAGCTCATGACAGCGTTCAAGGAATGGGAAGAATGGATCCCAAAAGAAGAAAGACCCACCTGGGAGAAAAGACTACAAGACCTAAAAGAAAAGAGGGTCACCATCAATACAAGGGAGGCAGAACACCTACAAATGTCCAAGGAGGAGGGAGCAGAACAAGAAGGAACCCTCCGAACAAAGCCTGCAGAACAGGCACCCGGTCTCAAAATTAAGGCCACAAGTCTGCCCAAATTCGAGGGCTCCAGAAGAGATTTCTACCCGTGGAAGAGGACCTGGGAAAGCCTTCAGAAACAAGGCGAGCCAACTGGCTCGAAGGAAGCCCGAAGGCTCCAACTCCTTGAAAGTGTGGACGGGAGAATCTGCAGAGACCTAGGCCTGTACACCTGTCAGACCGCCGAAGACATATTCAGGATGCTGGAAAACCGATTTGGAAACAAAACAACAATAGCCTTGGAGATCGTTGAAGACCTGGATAAAATCCCCATCCTGACATTAGACCAACCCCGGAAAGTGATTGACATGATCCGAGCAATCGAAAAGGCCCTCAACGATCTCATAGAAATCGACAACACTGCAGCCATCAAAAATCTGCTTGTAATCAGATCAATAGAGAGGAAATTACCAGAAAGAATAAAGATGAACTGGTTAGACTTCATGACCAACCAAGCTAATGGAGTCACCCCAGACAACCACTTTGACAGCCTCCTAAGGTACCTGAAGGGCCAAGAGGGGGTCTTGGAGAGGGCCGAGCAGCTTAATACACCTCTGAAGCCCGAGAGAAGATCAGGGGAACCGAGGCAAAGCGAACCCAGAAGGTACGCCTCAACCAAGTCCACGAGCAAAGGGGGATGTGTCGTCTGCGGGGAAGAGGGGCACGGAGAGAAGCTGTTCTTCTGCAAGGCGTTCAAAAACCTGAAACCGAAAGACAAGTTGAGTGCAGTTGAAAGGTTGGGAGCCTGCAAAAAGTGCCTAGGGTGTCACAAGGATGAAAGCGAATGCAGGGACACTTACTTGTGCAGGAAACAGAGCTGCAAGAGAGACCATCACTTTTTCCTGTGTCAGAGAGAAAAAGCGACACCAAGACCAAACACGGGGAGGCTCGAATTGACAGAACGACAACAGCGATTCGTGTCTGGACTGTCCCCCGAAGCGGCAGAAGAATGGAAGAGTGCCTTCACCAATGTTTCGGCAAGGTCGCTCTGCACCGACAAGTCTGCAGCAATGGGGCATGGTGAAGGAGAGGAACTCCCAGTGATGCTTATGCTCCTCGAAGTAACAGCCAATGCAGGTCAGAAGATCGGAACACTGATTGACTTGGCATCTGACACAAACTACATTACCCACAGCGCAGCCAAGAGACTCAACCTCAGAAGCGAGAAGGTCACTCTATTGGTCCACGGTGTTGGGGGGATGGTTCTGAAAGAGAGAACAAAAAAGTACCAGCTCCGAGTGAGAATCAAGACACCCACGGGGACGGTAAGAGACCATGAACTCACTTGCTATGGTTTGAAAGAAATAGCCAAGATAAGTAGAACCATCAAACCTGAAGAACTGAAAGGGTTCTTCCCAGAAGTCAGCTTAGAGGACCTGCACAGACCAGAGCAGGTCGAGCTCCTCATCGGTCACCGGGAAGGACGCCTCGCACCACAGAGGGTGAAAGTGATCGGCGACCTCGTCTTATGGGACGGACCATTGGGGAAGACCGTTGGTGGAACGCACCCAGACCTCTTTGAGGAAGAGAGTGTGGCAGCTCGCACATCCAAAACACACTTTGCACGGTCCATGAGGGCCACGGCTGTGAAATACCAAGAACTCAGAGAATCAAAGGAATTCAAAGCTGAAACTAGAAGCACTGTCACAGACAAAGAATTCCTCAACTGGTGGAAATGGGACAGTATTGGGGCAGCCTGCGAACCAAAGTGTGGAGGATGCAGATGTGGAAACTGCCAGCCAGGAGGCAAGGAGATGACACTGAGCGAGGAGAGAGAGCTGGAAGTCATCAGAAAAGGCCTCACCTATGTCACCACTGATGATCACGTCAACCAACCTCACTGGGATACGAAATACCCATGGATCGAAGACCCCATTTCTCTACCCTACAACAGAAGTGGAGTAGAAGCAACCTTTCTGAGGACAGAAAAACAACTCAAGAAAGAACCCAAGTGGAAAGTGGCATACGCATCCCAAGTCCATGAAATGGTGGAAAGAAGAGCAGCGAAGAAACTCAGCAAAGAAATGATCACCAATTGGAGAGGACCGGTGTGGTACGTTAGCCACTTGGTAGCGCCAAACCCCCACTCCGTCACCACACCAGTGCGCCTGGTCTGGAACAGCAGCCAGAAGTTCAAGGGACTTAGCATGAACGATATCCTGTTGAAAGGACCAGACGTCCTCAACCCAATCCGAGCAGTTTTACTCAGATTCAGAAGAGGAGTGCATGCAGCCCTTGGAGACATCAAGAAGATGTACAACTCAGTGTGGTTGGAAGAACCAGAAATGCACCTACACAGATTTCTTTGGAGAGACACAGAAGAAAGTGAAATTGAGGAGTATGCCATCACCCGAGTCAACATTGGCGATCGTCCAGCAGGATGCATTGCACAGCTGGCGATGAGAGAGACTGCAAAGCTACCCATGTTTGCTCACCTAAAAGAGGAGTGCAGAATCCTGGAGGAAGACTCTTACGTTGACGATGTGCTGACCTCTCATAACGACTTGGAAAAACTGGATGGATACACCAAAAGGGTTGAAGAGATCCTGAAAGCAGGTGGCTTCATCCTCAAACCCTGGCTCCGGTCAGGCCAAAGTGGGAGGGAGATACTCACAGCAGGAGCATCTTCCAGCAATATACTCATTCTACCAAATCAAAGAAGAGGAGAAGACGACAAAGCCCTTGGAGTCGGCTACATTGTCGAAAGCGACAAACTGTACCCCATGACCTCAGTTAACTTCTCTAAGAGAAGAAAGAAAATGAGAGTGGGTCAAAACCTCCTGGAAGAAGAGGTGAGAGAAAACACTCCCAAACCACTGACCAGGAGACAATTACTAAGCCAGGTAGCTGGCCTCTATGATCCGATAGGCCTTGTCACCCCCGCCAAGCAGAAGGGTGCCATTCTCGTCAGGAAAGCTTTCCAAGAAGCTGGAACCAGCAGAACCCAAGACACGTGGGACAAACCTCTATCTGAAAAGTTAAGGGAAGAAGCAATCCAGTTATTTGAAGAATACGTCCGTCTCAGCCAAGTTACCTTCCACAGGAGCCTCACGCCACGGAACTGGACCCGAAAACCGTGGGGAGTGACATTCTCTGACGGAAGTGACCAGAGTTACGGGGCCGTGGTGTACCTCAGATGGGAGACAGCGACGGGCACCGAAGTCAGACTCGTCGAGTCCAAGGCGAAACTATCACCACTTGACCAGAAGGGAGAACCAGTGAAAGCTGAGATATGTGGCGCTGTCTATGCAGCTCACCTCAGGATATACATCGGAAAGCACAGTCGAATGGAGATTGAAAGATGGATCCACCTAGTGGACAGTCAAACTGTGTTAGGAGCAATCCAAAGAGACAGTTACGGATATCAAACCTTCTTCGCGAACAGAGTTGGAGAAATTCAGAAGACCACGTCCGTTGACGACTGGTGGTGGATCCAGGGAGACCTCAATGTAGCGGACATGCTAACAAGAGGAGTTGCCCCGGAGGACCTCAGAGAGGGCTCCGCGTGGCAAGACGGACCCGAATTCCTAAGGCTGCCCATAGAGGAGTGGCCAAAGAAGTCGGCCAAAGAAGTCGCTGCCCATGCAAGGGAAGGAATCAACAAACTCCAAAGGAAGTCCTTCACTGCCGTACAGACCAGGTCACAGACGAGAGGAAGGACGAGCGATGCACCATCTGCCGGAACAAGTAATCCGACCCATGCCACGAATGGGGGAGATCGGAGTATCCCACGAGGGGCTGCAAACGGAGATGATCCCCGAGCCCGAAGACCTCCAGCCGGATCTGCTGTGAAAGAACTGATCGATGTAAGGAGATTCAGCAGCCTAACCAAATTGATCAGGGTCATAGCCTGGGTATGGAGAGCGGCAACAAAATGGAAAAGTGTATTGGAACAAGACCCAACTTCAAGTAAACCAAAGAGCCAGAGACTGTCATCAGACCAGATAAAGTCCAGAGCCAAGCAAGCTGTACTTACACTAAGTGAGTACGAAGATTCAAAGAGAGACCTCTTCCAGGCAGCCCAAGAGGGCGCGTCCTTCCAAGACACCACCCTCAACAGGTTGGCGGTATACAGAGAGGCGGAGACCGAACTCTTGGTCTGCGGAGGAAGATTCCAAATCTTCGACAACGACAAAACAGCCGTACCAATTCTACCCCATGATGCATGGATATCTTCTCTTCTGGCACAAGAAGCCCACAACGCAAACCATGAAGAAACAGCAGGTACACTCCTGCGCATGAGGAAGAAAGCGTGGGTTATAAGAGGCCGAAGATTGGCTCAGAAGGTCGTAAACAATTGTGTAACCTGCAGAAAAAACAGAGCCAAAAGATGCCAACAAATCATGAGCGACCTCCCATCCGAGCGAACAACGCCAGCCAGACCATTTCAATACGCAACTGTGGACCTGTTCGGCCCTTACGAAGTGAAGGATGAGGTGAAGAAAAGATCAGGACTCAAAGTATGGGGACTAGTTTTCTGCTGCATGGCATCCCGAGCCCTACACACAGACGTAGTAAATGACCTGTCATCTGAAGGCTTTCTGTTGGCCTACAAGAGATTTGCAGCATTACGGGGACACCCGAAGAAGATATGGTCAGACCCTGGAAAAAACTTTGTGGGCGCCAGGCCAGCCCTCAAAGAACTGCATGCCTTCCGGAGGAAGCTGGAAGCATCCAGAGTCGAGGATGAAGCCTCCACGCACGGAACGGAATGGAACTGGAAACTCCACCCTGCGGACTCCCCACACCGAAATGGAGCTGCCGAGGCCGCAGTACGCGCTGTAAAACGTGCCCTGCACAACCTGGCAGGAGACAGATGCTTCACGTGGAGTGAGTTCCAAACCTTCCTCTACATGGCTGCCAATCTGGCCAACGAAAGACCCATTGACGCCAGGACGCAAAGTCGTGAGGAATGCATAGACTACATCAGCCCAAACACCCTTCTGCTGGGAAGGACAGGACCTGAGGGAGATGTAGGAAGCTTCAACTTTCAAGGATACCCCTACAAGAGACTAAGAGCCATCCAGACCGAAGTCGACCGATTCTGGAAGAAGTGGAGCCAGCTGGCGGGACCCAACTTGTTCATCCGAAGTAAGTGGCACACAACGAACAGAAATGTAGCCACGGGAGATATCGTCTGGCTGGCCGACCAAAATGCTCTAAGGGGCCAGTACAAGCTTGGACGAGTCGATAGTGTCGTCCCCGACACAAGAGGCATCGTCAGAGATGTACACGTCAAGACCTTCCCAAGCTACCCCGTCTCTACTACCAAATCTGATCACGCGAAGAAACCCCCCACAAAAATCCCCTCAACAATTCTGCATAGAGATGTACGACGCATCATTGTCCTGATACCTGTGGAAGAACAGAAATAGACCAACAAAGAAACGAACGAGAGCAACCAGGAACTGTGTGACCTCTCTGGGTTCAGGAACCGAGAGGCCAAGTGGGAGGTGTCAAGTCAACTTTGGAGAAGATATGTCTGCCCCTCATCCAGGCCAACAGAGGGCAGAAAAGAAAACCCAAACAAAAGTCACCTCGCCTCATTTCCTGCCTAAGATCATAGGGCATGAGCCAGGATATAACCATTCAGATTCAAGCCTTGAAAGTAGACAGGCGAGAAAGGAGCAAGGAATACCAAGGAATACCCTTCAGACCCGATCACACGCAACTGGTAGGATAAAATAAGTACCACCTAAATGCCAGCTGATTGATGCTTAATTTGCTTCTCGCAACCTTAAGTTGCACTCTTTGTATTTTCCCTTAACTTGGATTACTCATATGACCTATCTCTGTAAAGTGAATATTTGTGTTTGATTTACTCGATCAGTTAATGTACCCATGCACTTCCACTCTATCATTTCAACACTCTCCTGCTTTTCTGTAGTAAATTCAAGATGCTAGTAGTAAACTCAAGAGCAACACTTTGATCACCATAGTAACGTGAAACTTGAGTGACGTCACATGCTCCCTCCTTTCCCCTTTCTTTAAGGTTTTCAACCTAACCACTTCCTATAACCATAAACTTCAATAAAAGTGTAAACTGGAAGGATTTGAGTTGTTCCTGCGTTGATAAGATCGGGGCCCCTTTTCAAGTTTGGGGCAAAATTTGAAGAAAAGGAGAGATAACTTGACAATGGCCAAAATGTGCTTTTCAGGGGCTGAAAAGCATGTTTTGGCCGAATATGATAATTTTCATTAAAACTTGATTTCTATCACTTCGAATGATGCCAAATGAATAACTTACTTGAATTGGACCATTTTACACTATGTCCATTGTAGATTTGTGTCTCTGACAGTTCGTTTGGTTGCAGGGGACATATTCAGTTTTTATGGCCAAAATGTGCTTTTCAGGGGCTGAAAAGCATGTTTTGGCCGAATATGATAATTTTCATTAAAACTTGATTTCTATCACTTCGAATGATGCCAAATGAATAACTTACTTGAATTGGACCATTTTACACTATGTCCATTGTAGATTTGTGTGTCCGACAGTTTGTTTGGTTGCAGGGGACATTTTCAGTTTTTATGGCCAAAATGTGCTTTTCAGGGGCTGAAAAGCATGTTTTGGCCGAGTATGATAATTTACATTAAAACTTGATTTCTATCACTTCGAATGATGCCAAATGAATAACTTACTTGAATTGGACCATTTTACACTATATCCATTGTAGATTTGTGTGTCCGACAGTTTGTTTGGTTGCAGGGGACATTTTCAGTTTTTATGGCCAAAATGTGCTTTTCAGGGGCTGAAAAGCATGTTTTGGCCGAGTATGATAATTTTCATTAAAACTTGATTTCTATCCATTTGAATGATGCCAAATGAATAACTTACTTGAATTGGACCATTTTACACTATGTCCATTGTAGATTTGTGTCTCTGACAGTTCGTTTGGTTGCAGGGGACATATTCAGTTTTTATGGCCAAAATGTGCTTTTCAGGGGCTGAAAAGCATGTTTTGGCCGAATATGATAATTTTCATTAAAACTTGATTTCTATCACTTCGAATGATGCCAAATGAATAACTTACTTGAATTGGACCATTTTACACTATGTCCATTGTAGATTTGTGTCTCTGACAGTTCGTTTGGTTGCAGGGGACATATTCAGTTTTTATGGCCAAAATGTGCTTTTCAGGGGCTGAAAAGCATATTTTGGCCGAATATGATAATTTTCATTAAAACTTGATTTCTATCACTTCGAATGATGCCAAATGAATAACTTACTTGAATTGGACCATTTTACACTATGTCCATTGTAGATTTGTGTCTCCGACAGTTTGTTTGGTTGCAGGGGACATTTTCAGTTTTTATGCCCAAAATGTGCTTTTCAGGGGCTGAAAAGCATGTTTTGGCCGAGTATGATAATTTTCATTAAAACTTGATTTCTATCCATTTGAATGATGCCAAATGAATAACTTACTTGAATTGGACCATTTTACACTATGCCCATTGTAGATTTGTGTCTCTGACAGTTCGTTTGGTTGCAGGGGACATATTCAGTTTTTATGGCCAAAATGTGCTTTTCAGGGGCTGAAAAGCATGTTTTGGCCGAGTATGATAATTTTCATTAAAACTTGATTTCTATCACTTCGAATGATGCCAAATGAATAACTTACTTGAATTGGACCATTTTACACTATGTCCATTGTAGATTTGTGTCTCCGACAGTTCGTTAGGTTGCAGGGGACATTTTCAGTTTTTATGGCCAAAATGTGCTTTTCAGGGGCTGAAAAGCATGTTTTGGCCGAGTATGATAATTTTCATTAAAACTTGATTTCTATCCATTTGAATGATGTCAAATGAATAACTTACTTGAATTGGACCATTTTACACTATGTCCATTGTAGATTTGTGTCTCTGACAGTTCGTTTGGTTGCAGGGGACATATTCAGTTTTTATGGCCAAAATGTGCTTTTCAGGGGCTGAAAATATGTTTTGGCCGAATATGATAATTTTCATTAAAACTTGATTTGTATCACTTCGAATGATGCCAAATGAATAACTTACTTGAATTGGACCATTTTACACTATGTCCATTGTAGATTTGTGTCTCTGACAGTTCGTTTGGTTGCAGGGGACATATTCAGTTTTTATGGCCAAAATGTGCTTTTCAGGGGCTGAAAAGCATGTTTTGGCCGAATATGATAATTTTCATTAAAACTTGATTTTTATCACTTCGAATGATGCCAAATGAATAACTTACTTGAATTGGACCATTTTACACTATGTCCATTGTAGATTTGTGTCTCTGACAGTTCGTTTGGTTGCAGGGGACATATTCAGTTTTTATGGCCAAAATGTGCTTTTCAGGGGCTGAAAAGCATGTTTTGGCCGAATATGATAATTTTCATTAAAACTTGATTTCTATCACTTCGAATGATGCCAAATGAATAACTTACTTGAATTGGACCATTTTACACTATGTCCATTGTAGATTTGTGTCTCTGACAGTTCGTTTGGTTGCAGGGGACATATTCAGTTTTTATGGCCAAAATGTGCTTTTCAGGGGCTGAAAAGCATGTTTTGGCCGAATATGATAATTTTCATTAAAACTTGATTTCTATCACTTCGAATGATGCCAAATGAATAACTTACTTGAATTGGACCATTTTACACTATGTCCATTGTAGATTTGTGTGTCCGACAGTTTGTTTGGTTGCAGGGGACATTTTCAGTTTTTATGGCCAAAATGTGCTTTTCAGGGGCTGAAAAGCATGTTTTGGCCGAGTATGATAATTTACATTAAAACTTGATTTCTATCCATTTGAATGATGCCAAATGAATAACTTACTTGAATTGGACCATTTTACACTATGTCCATTGTAGATTTGTGTCTCTGACAGTTCGTTTGGTTGCAGGGGACATATTCAGTTTTTATGGCCAAAATGTGCTTTTCAGGGGCTGAAAAGCATGTTTTGGCCGAATATGATAATTTTCATTAAAACTTGATTTTTATCACTTCGAATGATGCCAAATGAATAACTTACTTGAATTGGACCATTTTACACTATGTCCATTGTAGATTTGTGTCTCTGACAGTTCGTTTGGTTGCAGGGGACATATTCAGTTTTTATGGCCAAAATGTGCTTTTCAGGGGCTGAAAAGCATGTTTTGGCCGAATATGATAATTTTCATTAAAACTTGATTTCTATCACTTCGAATGATGCCAAATGAATAACTTACTTGAATTGGACCATTTTACACTATGTCCATTGTAGATTTGTGTCTCTGACAGTTCGTTTGGTTGCAGGGGACATATTCAGTTTTTATGGCCAAAATGTGCTTTTCAGGGGCTGAAAAGCATGTTTTGGCCGAATATGATAATTTTCATTAAAACTTGATTTCTATCACTTCGAATGATGCCAAATGAATAACTTACTTGAATTGGACCATTTTACACTATGTCCATTGTAGATTTGTGTGTCCGACAGTTTGTTTGGTTGCAGGGGACATTTTCAGTTTTTATGGCCAAAATGTGCTTTTCAGGGGCTGAAAAGCATGTTTTGGCCGAGTATGATAATTTACATTAAAACTTGATTTCTATCCATTTGAATGATGCCAAATGAATAACTTACTTGAATTGGACCATTTTACACTATGTCCATTGTAGATTTGTGTCTCTGACAGTTCGTTTGGTTGCAGGGGACAAATTCAGTTTTTATGGCCAAAATGTGCTTTTCAGGGGCTGAAAAGCATGTTTTGGCCGAGTTTGATAATTTTCATTAAAACTTGATTTCTATCACTTCGATTGATGCCAAATGAATAACTTACTTGAATTGGACCATTTTACACTATGTCCTTTGTAAATTTGTGTCTCCGACAGTTCGTTTGGTTGCAGGGGACATTTTCAGTTTTTATGGCCAAAATGTGCTTTTCAGAGGCTGAAAAGCATGTTTTGGCCGAGTATGGTAATTTTCATTAAAACTTGATTTCTATCACTTCGAATGATGCCAAATGAATAACTTACTTGAATTGGACCATTTTACACTATGTCCATTGTAGATTTGTGTCTCCGACAGTTCGTTTGGTTGCAGGGGACATTTTTAGTTTTTATGGCCAAAATGTGCTTTTCAGAGGCTGAAAAGCATGTTTTGGCCGAGTATGATAATTTTCATTAAAACTTGATTTCTATCACTTCGAATGATGCCAAATGAATAATTTGCTTGAATTGGACCATTTTACACTATGTCCATTGTAGATTTGTGTCTCTGACAGTTCGTTTGGTTGCAGGGGACATATTCAGTTTTTAAGGCCAAAATGTGCTTTTCAGGGACTGAAAAGCATGTTTTGGCCGAGTATGATAATTTACATTAAAACTTAATTTCTATCACTTCGAATGATGCCAAATGAATAATTTGCTTGAATTGGACCATTTTACACTATGTCCATTGTAGATTTGTGTCTCTGACAGTTCGTTTGGTTGCAGGGGACATATTCAGTTTTTAAGGCCAAAATGTGCTTTTCAGGGACTGAAAAGCATGTTTTGGCCGAGTATGATAATTTACATTAAAACTTAATTTCTATCACTTCGAATGATGCCAAATGAATAACTTACTTGAATTGGACCATTTTACACTATGTCCATTGTAGATTTGTGTCTCTGACAGTTCGTTTGGTTGCAGGGGACATATTCAGTTTTTATGGCCAAAATGTGCTTTTCAGGGGCTGAAAAGCATGTTTTGGCCGAGTTTGATAATTTTCATTAAAACTTGATTTCTATCACTTCGAATGATGCCAAATGAATAACTTACTTGAATTGGACCATTTTACACTATGTCCATTGTAGATTTGTGTCTCCGACAGTTCGTTTGGTTGCAGGGGACATTTTCAGTTTTTATGGCCAAAATGTGCTTTTCAGAGGCTGAAAAGCATGTTTTGGCCGAGTATGATAATTTTCATTAAAACTTGATTTCTATCCATTCGAATGATGCCAAATGAATAACTTACTTGAATTGGACTATTTTACACTATGTCCATTGTAGATTTGTGTCTCTGACAGTTCATTTCGTTGCAGGGGACATATTCAGTTTTTATGGCCAAAATGTGCTTTTCAGGGGCTGAAAAGCACGTTTTGGCAGAATATGATAATTTTCATTAAAACTTGATTTCTATCCATTCAAATGATGCCAAATGAATAACTTACTTGAATTGGACCATTTTACACTATGTCCATTGTAGATTTGTGTCTCTGACAGTTTGTTTGGTTGCAGGGGACATATTCAGTTTTTATGGCCAAAATGTGCTTTTCAGGGGCTGAAAAGCATGTTTTGGCCGAGTATGATAATTTTCATTAAAACTTGATTTCTATCACTTCGAATGATGCCAAATGAATAATTTACTTGAATTGGACCATTTTACACTATGTCCATTGTAGATTTGTGTCTCCGACAGTTCGTTTGGTTGCAGGGGACATTTTCAGTTTTTATGGCCAAAATGTGCTTTTCAGGGGCTGAAAAGCATGTTTTGGCCGAGTATGATGATTTTCATTAAAACTTAATTTCTATCACTTCGAATGATGCCAAATGAATAACTTACTTGAATTGGACCATTTTACACTATGTCCATTGTAGATTTGTGTCTCCGACAGTTCGTTTGGTTGCAGGGGACATTTTCAGTTTTTATGGCCAAAATGTGCTTTTCAGAGGCTGAAAAGCATGTTTTGGCAGAGTATGATGATTTTCATTAAAACTTAATTTCTATCCATTCGAATGATGCCAAATGAATAACTTACTTGAATTGGACCATTTTACACTATGTCCATTGTAGATTTGTGTCTCTGACAGTTCGTTTGGTTGCAGGGGACATATTCAGTTTTTATGGCCAAAATGTGCTTTTCAGGGGCTGAAAAGCATGTTTTGGCCGAGTTTGATAATTTTCATTAAAACTTGATTTCTATCCATTCGAATGATGCCAAATGAATAACTTACTTGAATTGGACCATTTTACACTATGTCCATTGTAGATTTGTGTCTCTGACAGTTCGTTTGGTTGCAGGGGACATATTCAGTTTTTATGGCCAAAATGTGCTTTTCAGGGGCTGAAAAGCATGTTTTGGCCGAGTTTGATAATTTTCATTAAAACTTGATTTCTATCACTTTGATTGATGCCAAATGAATAACTTACTTGAATTGGACCATTTTACACTATGTCCATTGTAGATTTGTGTCTCCGACAGTTCGTTTGGTTGCAGGGGACATTTTCAGTTTTTATGGCCAAAATGTGCTTTTCAGAGGCTGAAAAGCATGTTTTCGCCGAGTATGATAATTTTCATTAAAACTTGATTTCTATCACTTCGAATGATGCCAAATGAATAATTTACTTGAATTGGACCATTTTACACTATGTCCATTGTAGATTTGTGTCTCTGACAGTTCGTTTGGTTGCAGGGGACATATTCAGTTTTTATGGCCAAAATGTGCTTTTCAGGGGCTGAAAAGCACGTTTTGGCAGAGTATGATAATTTTCATTAAAACTTGATTTCTATCCATTCGAATGATGCCAAATGAATAACTTACTTGAATTGGACCATTTTACACTATGTCCATTGTAGATTTGTGTCTCCGACAGTTCGTTTGGTTGCAGGGGACATTTTCAGTTTTTATGGCCAAAATGTGCTTTTCAGAGGCTGAAAAGCATGTTTTGGCCGAGTATGATAATTTTCATTAAAACTTGATTTCTATCACTTCGAATGATGCCAAATGAATAATTTGCTTGAATTGGACCATTTTACACTATGTCCATTGTAGATTTGTGTCTCTGACAGTTCGTTTGGTTGCAGGGGACATATTCAGTTTTTAAGGCCAAAATGTGCTTTTCAGGGACTGAAAAGCATGTTTTGGCCGAGTATGATAATTTACATTAAAACTTAATTTCTATCACTTCGAATGATGCCAAATGAATAACTTACTTGAATTGGACCATTTTACACTATGTCCATTGTAGATTTGTGTCTCTGACAGTTCGTTTGGTTGCAGGGGACATATTCAGTTAATATGGCCAAAATGTGCTTTTCAGGGGCTGAAAAGCACGTTTTGGCAGAGTATGATAATTTTCATTAAAACTTGATTTCTATCCATTCGAATGATGCCAAATGAAGAACTTACTTGAATTGGACCATTTTACACTATGTCCATTGTAGATTTGTGTCTCCGACAGTTCGTTTGGTTGCAGGGGACATTTTCAGTTTTTATGGCCAAAATGTGCTTTTCAGAGGCTGAAAAGCATGTTTTGGCCGAGTATGATAATTTTCATTAAAACTTGATTTCTATCACTTCGAATGATGCCAAATGAATAATTTGCTTGAATTGGACCATTTTACACTATGTCCATTGTAGATTTGTGTCTCTGACAGTTCGTTTGGTTGCAGGGGACATATTCAGTTTTTAAGGCCAAAATGTGCTTTTCAGGGACTGAAAAGCATGTTTTGGCCGAGTATGATAATTTACATTAAAACTTAATTTCTATCACTTCGAATGATGCCAAATGAATAATTTACTTGAATTGGACCATTTTACACTATGTCCATTGTAGATTTGTGTCTCTGACAGTTCATTTGGTTGCAGGGGACATTCAGTTTTTATGGCCAAAATGTGCTTTTCAGGGGCTGAAAAGCATGTTTTGGCCGAGTATGATAATTTTCATTAAAACTTGATTTCTATCACTTCGAATGATGCCAAATGAATAACTTACTTGAATTGGACCATTTTACACTATGTCCATTGTAGATTTGTGTCTCTGACAGTTCGTTTGGTTGCAGGGGACATATTCAGTTTTTATGGCCAAAATGTGCTTTTCAGGGCTGAAAAGCATGTTTTGGCCGAGTATGATAATTTTCATTAAAACTGGATTTCTATCACTTCGAATGATGCCAAATGAATAACTTACTTGAATTGGACCATTTTACACTATGTCCATTGTAGATTTTCGTCTCTAACAGTTCGTTTGGTTGCAGGGGACATATTCAGTTTTTATGGCCAAAATGTGCTTTTCAGAGGCTGAAAAGCATGTTTTGGCCGAGTATGATAATTTTCATTAAAACTTGATTTCTATCACTTCGAATGATGCCAAATGAATAACTTACTTGAATTTGACCATTTCACACTATGTCCATTGTAGATTTGTGTCTCCGACAGTTCGTTTGGTTGCAGGGGACATTTTCAGTTTTTATGGCCAAAATGTGCTTTTCAGAGGCTGAAAAGCATGTTTTGGCCGAGTATGATAATTTTCATTAAAACTTGATTTCTATCCATTCGAATGATGCCAAATGAATAACTTACTTGAATTGGACCATTTTACACTATGTCCATTGTAGATTTGTGTCTCTGACAGTTCGTTTGGTTGCAGGGGACATATTCAGTTTTTATGGCCAAAATGTGCTTTTCAGGGGCTGAAAAGCATGTTTTGGCCGAGTATGATAATTTTCATTAAAACTTGATTTCTATCACTTCGAATGATGCCAAATGAATAACTTACTTGAATTGGACCATTTTACACTGTCAATTGTAGATTTGTGTCTCCGACAGTTCGTTTGGTTGCAGGGGACATTTTCAGTTTTTATGGCCAAAATGTGCTTTTCAGGGGCTGAAAAGCATGTTTTGGCCGAGTATGATGATTTTCATTAAAACTTAATTTCTATCACTTCGAATGATGCCAAATGAATAACTTACTTGAATTGGACCATTTTACACTATGTCCATTGTAGATTTGTGTCTCCGACAGTTCGTTTGGTTGCAGGGGACATTTTCAGTTTTTATGGCCAAAATGTGCTTTTCAGAGGCTGAAAAGCATGTTTTGGCAGAGTATGATAATTTTCATTAAAACTTAATTTCTATCACTTCGAATGATGCCAAATGAATAACTTACTTGAATTGGACCATTTTACACTATGTCCATTGTAGATTTGTGTCTCTGACAGTTCGTTTGGTTGCAGGGGACATATTCAGTTTTTATGGCCAAAATGTGCTTTTCAGGGGCTGAAAAGCATGTTTTGGCCGAGTTTGATAATTTTCATTAAAACTTGATTTCTATCCATTCGAATGATGCCAAATGAATAACTTACTTGAATTGGACCATTTTACACTATGTCCATTGTAGATTTGTGTCTCTGACAGTTCATTTCGTTGCAGGGGACATATTCAGTTTTTATGGCCAAAATGTGCTTTTCAGGGGCTGAAAAGCACGTTTTGGCAGAATATGATAAATTTCATTAAAACTTGATTTCTATCCATTCGAATGATGCCAAATGAATAACTTACTTGAATTGGACCATTTTACACTATGTCCATTGTAGATTTGTGTCTCTGACAGTTCGTTTGGTTGCAGGGGACATATTCAGTTTTTATGGCCAAAATGTGCTTTTCAGGGGCTGAAAAGCATGTTTTGGCCGAGTATGATAATTTTCATTAAAACTTGATTTCTATCACTTCGAATGATGCCAAATGAATAACTTACTTGAATTGGACCATTTTACACTATGTCAATTGTAGATTTGTGTCTCCGACAGTTCGTTTGGTTGCAGGGGACATTTTCAGTTTTTATGGCCAAAATGTGCTTTTCAGGGGCTGAAAAGCATGTTTTGGCCGAGTATGATGATTTTCATTAAAACTTAATTTCTATCACTTCGAATGATGCCAAATGAATAACTTACTTGAATTGGACCATTTTACACTATGTCCATTGTAGATTTGTGTCTCCGACAGTTCGTTTGGTTGCAGGGGACATTTTCAGTTTTTATGGCCAAAATGTGCTTTTCAGAGGCTGAAAAGCATGTTTTGGCAGAGTATGATAATTTTCATTAAAACTTAATTTCTATAACTTCGAATGATGCCAAATGAATAACTTACTTGAATTGGACCATTTTACACTATGTCCATTGTAGATTTGTGTCTCTGACAGTTCGTTTGGTTGCAGGGGACATATTCAGTTTTTATGGCCAAAATGTGCTTTTCAGGGGCTGAAAAGCATGTTTTGGCCGAGTTTGATAATTTTCATTAAAACTTGATTTCTATCACTTCGAATGATGCCAAATGAATAATTTGCTTGAATTGGACCATTTTACACTATGTCCATTGTAGATTTGTGTCTCTGACAGTTCGTTTGGTTGCAGGGGACATATTCAGTTTTTATGGCCAAAATGTGCTTTTCAGAGGCTGAAAAGCATGTTTTGGCCGAGTATGATAATTTTCATTAAAACTTGATTTCTATCACTTCGAATGATGCCAAATGAATAACTTACTTGAATTGGACCATTTTACACTATGTCCATTGTAGATTTGTGTCTCCGACAGTTCGTTTGGTTGCAGGGGACATTTTCAGTTTTTATGGCCAAAATGTGCTTTTCAGAGGCTGAAAAGCATGTTTTGGCAGAGTATGATAATTTTCATTAAAACTTAATTTCTATCACTTCGAATGATGCCAAATGAATAACTTACTTGAATTGGACCATTTTACACTATGTCCATTGTAGATTTGTGTCTCTGACAGTTCGTTTGGTTGCAGGGGACAAATTCAGTTTTTATGGCCAAAATGTGCTTTTCAGGGGCTGAAAAGCATGTTTTGGCCGAGTTTGATAATTTTCATTAAAACTTGATTTCTATCACTTCGATTGATGCCAAATGAATAACTTACTTGAATTGGACCATTTTACACTATGTCCATTGTAGATTTGTGTCTCCGACAGTTCGTTTGGTTGCAGGGGACATTTTCAGTTTTTATGGCCAAAATGTGCTTTTCAGAGGCTGAAAAGCATGTTTTGGCAGAGTATGATAATTTTCATTAAAACTTAATTTCTATCACTTCGAATGATGCCAAATGAATAACTTACTTGAATTGGACCATTTTACACTATGTCCATTGTAGATTTGTGTCTCTGACAGTTCGTTTGGTTGCAGGGGACAAATTCAGTTTTTATGGCCAAAATGTGCTTTTCAGGGGCTGAAAAGCATGTTTTGGCCGAGTTTGATAATTTTCATTAAAACTTGATTTCTATCACTTCGATTGATGCCAAATGAATAACTTACTTGAATTGGACCATTTTACACTATGTCCATTGTAGATTTGTGTCTCTGACAGTTCGTTTGGTTGCAGGGGACATATTCAGTTTTTAAGGCCAAAATGTGCTTTTCAGGGACTGAAAAGCATGTTTTGGCCGAGTATGATAATTTACATTAAAACTTAATTTCTATCACTTCGAATGATGCCAAATGAATAATTTGCTTGAATTGGACCATTTTACACTATGTCCATTGTAGATTTGTGTCTCTGACAGTTCGTTTGGTTGCAGGGGACATATTCAGTTTTTAAGGCCAAAATGTGCTTTTCAGGGACTGAAAAGCATGTTTTGGCCGAGTATGATAATTTACATTAAAACTTAATTTCTATCACTTCGAATGATGCCAAATGAATAATTTACTTGAATTGGACCATTTTACACTATGTCCATTGTAGATTTGTGTCTCTGACAGTTCGTTTGGTTGCAGGGGACATATTCAGTTTTTATGGCCAAAATGTGCTTTTCAGGGGCTGAAAAGCATGTTTTGGCCGAGTTTGATAATTTTCATTAAAACTTGATTTCTATCACTTCGAATGATGCCAAATGAATAACTTACTTGAATTGGACCATTTTACACTATGTCCATTGTAGATTTGTGTCTCCGACAGTTTGTTTGGTTGCAGGGGACATTTTCAGTTTTTATGGCCAAAATGTGCTTTTCAGAGGCTGAAAAGCATGTTTTGGCCGAGTATGATAATTTTCATTAAAACTTGATTTCTATCCATTCGAATGATGCCAAATGAATAACTTACTTGAATTGGACCATTTTACACTATGTCCATTGTAGATTTGTGTCTCTGACAGTTCATTTCGTTGCAGGGGACATATTCAGTTTTTATGGCCAAAATGTGCTTTTCAGGGGCTGAAAAGCACGTTTTGGCAGAATATGATAATTTTCATTAAAACTTGATTTCTATCCATTCGAATGATGCCAAATGAACAACTTACTTGAATTGGACCATTTTACACTATGTCCATTGTAGATTTGTGTCTCTGACAGTTCGTTTGGTTGCAGGGGACATATTCAGTTTTTATGGCCAAAATGTGCTTTTCAGTGGCTGAAAAGCATGTTTTGGCCGAGTATGGTAATTTTCATTAAAACTTGATTTCTATCACTTCGAATGATGCCAAATGAATAATTTGCTTGAATTGGACCATTTTACACTATGTCCATTGTAGATTTGTGTCGACAGTTCGTTTGGTTGCAGGGGACATATTCAGTTTTTAAGGCCAAAATGTGCTTTTCAGGGACTGAAAAGCATGTTTTGGCCGAGTATGATAATTTACATTAAAACTTAATTTCTATCACTTCGAATGATGCCAAATGAATAATTTGCTTGAATTGGACCATTTTACACTATGTCCATTGTAGATTTGTGTCTCTGACAGTTCGTTTGGTTGCAGGGGACATATTCAGTTTTTAAGGCCAAAATGTGCTTTTCAGGGACTGAAAAGCATGTTTTGGCCGAGTATGATAATTTACATTAAAACTTAATTTCTATCACTTCGAATGATGCCAAATGAATAACTTACTTGAATTGGACCATTTTACACTATGTCCATTGTAGATTTGTGTCTCTGACAGTTCGTTTGGTTGCAGGGGACATATTCAGTTTTTATGGCCAAAATGTGCTTTTCAGGGGCTGAAAAGCATGTTTTGGCCGAGTTTGATAATTTTCATTAAAACTTGATTTCTATCACTTCGAATGATGCCAAATGAATAACTTACTTGAATTGGACCATTTTACACTATGTCCATTGTAGATTTGTGTCTCCGACAGTTCGTTTGGTTGCAGGGGACATTTTCAGTTTTTATGGCCAAAATGTGCTTTTCAGAGGCTGAAAAGCATGTTTTGGCCGAGTATGATAATTTTCATTAAAACTTGATTTCTATCCATTCGAATGATGCCAAATGAATAACTTACTTGAATTGGACCATTTTACACTATGTCCATTGTAGATTTGTGTCTCTGACAGTTCATTTCGTTGCAGGGGACATATTCAGTTTTTATGGCCAAAATGTGCTTTTCAGGGGCTGAAAAGCACGTTTTGGCAGAATATGATAATTTTCATTAAAACTTGATTTCTATCCATTCGAATGATGCCAAATGAATAACTTACTTGAATTGGACCATTTTACACTATGTCCATTGTAGATTTGTGTCTCTGACAGTTCGTTTGGTTGCAGGGGACATATTCAGTTTTTATGGCCAAAATGTGCTTTTCAGGGGCTGAAAAGCATGTTTTGGCCGAGTATGATAATTTTCATTAAAACTTGATTTCTATCACTTCGAATGATGCCAAATGAATAACTTACTTGAATTGGACCATTTTACACTATGTCAATTGTAGATTTGTGTCTCCGACAGTTCGTTTGGTTGCAGGGGACATTTTCAGTTTTTATGGCCAAAATGTGCTTTTCAGGGGCTGAAAAGCATGTTTTGGCCGAGTATGATGATTTTCATTAAAACTTAATTTCTATCACTTCGAATGATGCCAAATGAATAACTTACTTGAATTGGACCATTTTACACTATGTCCATTGTAGATTTGTGTCTCCGACAGTTCGTTTGGTTGCAGGGGACATTTTCAGTTTTTATGGCCAAAATGTGCTTTTCAGAGGCTGAAAAGCATGTTTTGGCAGAGTATGATTATTTTCATTAAAACTTAATTTCTATCACTTCGAATGATGCCAAATGAATAACTTACTTGAATTGGACCATTTTACACTATGTCCATTGTAGATTTGTGTCTCCGACAGTTCGTTTGGTTGCAGGGGACATTTTCAGTTTTTATGGCCAAAATGTGCTTTTCAGGGGGTGAAAAGCATGTTTTGGCCGAGTATGATAATTTTCATTAAAACTTGATTTCTATCACTTCGAATGATGCCAAATGAATAACTTACTTGAATTGGACCATTTTAGACTATGTCAATTGTAGATTTGTGTCTCCGACAGTTCGTTTGGTTGCAGGGGACATTTTCAGTTTTTATGGCCAAAATGTGCTTTTCAGGGGCTGAAAAGCATGTTTTGGCCGAGTATGATGATTTTCATTAAAACTTAATTTCTATCACTTCGAATGATGCCAAATGAATAACTTACTTGAATTGGACCATTTTACACTATGTCCATTGTAGATTTGTGTCTCCGACAGTTCGTTTGGTTGCAGGGGACATTTTCAGTTTTTATGGCCAAAATGTGCTTTTCAGAGGCTGAAAAGCATGTTTTGGCCGAGTATGATAATTTTCATTAAAACTTGATTTCTATCACTTCGAATGATGCCAAATGAATAATTTGCTTGAATTGGACCATTTTACACTATGTCCATTGTAGATTTGTGTCTCGACAGTTCGTTTGGTTGCAGGGGACATATTCAGTTTTTAAGGCCAAAATGTGCTTTTCAGGGGCTGAAAAGCATGTTTTGGCCGAGTATGATAATTTTCATTAAAACTTGATTTCTATCACTTCGAATGATGCCAAATGAATAATTTACTTGAATTGGACCATTTTACACTATGTCCATTGTAGATTTGTGTCTCTGACAGTTTGTTTGGTTGCAGGGAACATATTCAGTTTTTATGGCCAAAATGTGCTTTTCAGGGGCTGAAAAGCACGTTTTGGCAGAGTATGATAATTTTCATTAAAACTTGATTTCTATCCATTCGAATGATGCCAAATGAATAACTTACTTGAATTGGACCATTTTACACTATGTCCATTGTAGATTTGTGTCTCCGACAGTTCGTTTGGTTGCAGGGGACATTTTCAGTTTTTATGGCCAAAATGTGCTTTTCAGAGGCTGAAAAGCATGTTTTGGCCGAGTATGATAATTTTCATTAAAACTTGATTTCTATCACTTCGAATGATGCCAAATGAATAATTTGCTTGAATTGGACCATTTTACACTATGTCCATTGTAGATTTGTGTCTCTGACAGTTCGTTTGGTTGCAGGGGACATATTCAGTTTTTAAGGCCAAAATGTGCTTTTCAGGGACTGAAAAGCATGTTTTGGCCGAGTATGATAATTTACATTAAAACTTAATTTCTATCACTTCGAATGATGCCAAATGAATAACTTACTTGAATTGGACCATTTTACACTATGTCCATTGTAGATTTGTGTCTCCGACAGTTCGTTTGGTTGCAGGGGACATTTTCAGTTTTTATGGCCAAAATGTGCTTTTCAGAGGCTGAAAAGCATGTTTTGGCCGAGTATGATAATTTTCATTAAAACTTGATTTCTATCACTTCGAATGATGCCAAATGAATAATTTGCTTGAATTGGACCATTTTACACTATGTCCATTGTAGATTTGTGTCTCTGACAGTTCGCTTGGTTGCAGGGGACATATTCAGTTTTTAAGGCCAAAATGTGCTTTTCAGGGACTGAAAAGCATGTTTTGGCCGAGTATGATAATTTACATTAAAACTTAATTTCTATCACTTCGAATGATGCCAAATGAATAACTTACTTGAATTGGACCATTTTACACTATGTCCATTGTAGATTTTCGTCTCTGACAGTTCGTTTGGTTGCAGGGGACATATTCAGTTTTTATGGCCAAAATGTGCTTTTCAGAGGCTGAAAAGCATGTTTTAGCTGAGTATGATAATTTTCATTAAAACTTGATTTCTATCACTTCGAATGATGCCAAATGAATAACTTACTTGAATTTGACCATTTTACACTATGTCCATTGTAGATTTGTGTCTCCGACAGTTCGTTTGGTTGCAGGGGACATTTTCAGTTTTTATGGCCAAAATGTGCTTTTCAGGGGCTGAAAAGCATGTTTTGGCCGAGTTTGATAATTTTCATTAAAACTTGATTTCTATCACTTTGATTGATGCCAAATGAATAACTTACTTGAATTGGACCATTTTACACTATGTCCATTGTAGATTTGTGTCTCCGACAGTTTGTTTGGTTGCAGGGGACATTTTCAGTTTTTATGGCCAAAATGTGCTTTTCAGAGGCTGAAAAGCATGTTTTGGCCGAGTATGATAATTTTCATTAAAACTTGATTTCTATCACTTCGAATGATGCCAAATGAATAATTTACTTGAATTGGACCATTTTACACTATGTCCATTGTAGATTTGTGTCTCTGACAGTTCGTTTGGTTGCAGGGGACATATTCAGTTTTTATGGCCAAAATGTGCTTTTCAGGGGCTGAAAAGCACGTTTTGGCAGAGTATGATAATTTTCATTAAAACTTGATTTCTATCCATTCGAATGATGCCAAATGAATAACTTACTTGAATTGGACCATTTTACACTATGTCCATTGTAGATTTGTGTCTCCGACAGTTCTTTTGGTTGCAGGGGACATTTTTGGTTTTTATGGCCAAAATGTGCTTTTCAGAGGCTGAAAAGCATGTTTTGGCCGAGTATGATAATTTTCATTAAAACTTGATTTCTATCACTTCGAATGATGCCAAATGAATAATTTGCTTGAATTGGACCATTTTACACTATGTCCATTGTAGATTTGTGTCTCTGACAGTTCGTTTGGTTGCAGGGGACATATTCAGTTTTTAAGGGCAAAATGTGCTTTTCAGGGACTGAAAAGCATGTTTTGGCCGAGTATGATAATTTACATTAAAACTTAATTTCTATCACTTCGAATGATGCCAAATGAATTATTTGCTTGAATTGGACCATTTTACACTATGTCCATTGTAGATTTGTGTCTCTGACAGTTCGTTTGGTTGCAGGGGACATATTCAGTTTTTAAGGCCAAAATGTGCTTTTCAGGGACTGAAAAGCATGTTTTGGCCGAGTATGATAATTTACATTAAAACTTAATTTCTATCACTTCGAATGATGCCAAATGAATAACTTACTTGAATTGGACCATTTTACACTATGTCCATTGTAGATTTGTGTCTCTGACAGTTCGTTTGGTTGCAGGGGACATATTCAGTTTTTATGGCCAAAATGTGCTTTTCAGGGGCTGAAAAGCATGTTTTGGCCGAGTATGATAATTTTCATTAAAACTTGATTTCTATCACTTCGAATGATGCCAAATGAATAACTTACTTGAATTGGACCATTTTACACTATGTCCATTGTAGATTTGTGTCTCTGACAGTTCGTTTGGTTGCAGGGGACATATTCAGTTTTTAAGGCCAAAATGTGCTTTTCAGGGACTGAAAAGCATGTTTTGGCCGAGTATGATAATTTACATTAAAACTTAATTTCTATCACTTCGAATGATGCCAAATGAATAACTTACTTGAATTGGACCATTTTACACTATGTCCATTGTAGATTTGTGTCTCTGACAGTTCGTTTGGTTGCAGGGGACATATTCAGTTTTTATGGCCAAAATGTGCTTTTCAGGGGCTGAAAAGCATGTTTTGGCCGAGTATGATAATTTTCATTAAAACTTGATTTCTATCACTTCGAATGATGCCAAATGAATAACTTACTTGAATTGGACCATTTTACACTATGTCCATTGTAGATTTGTGTCTCCGACAGTTCGTTAGGTTGCAGGGGACATTTTCAGTTTTTATGGCCAAAATGTGCTTTTCAGGGGCTGAAAAGCATGTTTTGGCCGAGTATGATAATTTTCATTAAAACTTGATTTCTATCCATTTGAATGATGTCAAATGAATAACTTACTTGAATTGGACCATTTTACACTATGTCCATTGTAGATTTGTGTCTCTGACAGTTCGTTTGGTTGCAGGGGACATATTCAGTTTTTATGGCCAAAATGTGCTTTTCAGGGGCTGAAAATATGTTTTGGCCGAATATGATAATTTTCATTAAAACTTGATTTTTATCACTTCGAATGATGCCAAATGAATAACTTACTTGAATTGGACCATTTTACACTATGTCCATTGTAGATTTGTGTCTCTGACAGTTCGTTTGGTTGCAGGGGACATATTCAGTTTTTATGGCCAAAATGTGCTTTTCAGGGGCTGAAAAGCATGTTTTGGCCGAATATGATAATTTTCATTAAAACTTGATTTTTATCACTTCGAATGATGCCAAATGAATAACTTACTTGAATTGGACCATTTTACACTATGTCCATTGTAGATTTGTGTCTCTGACAGTTCGTTTGGTTGCAGGGGACATATTCAGTTTTTATGGCTGTCAAGTCAACTTTGGAGAAGATATGTCTGCCCCTCATCCAGGCCAACAGAGGGCAGAAAAGAAAACCCAAACAAAAGTCACCTCGCCTCATTTCCTGCCTAAGATCATAGGGCATGAGCCAGGATATAACCATTCAGATTCAAGCCTTGAAAGTAGACAGGCGAGAAAGGAGCAAGGAATACCAAGGAATACCCTTCAGACCCGATCACACGCAACTGGTAGGATAAAATAAGTACCACCTAAATGCCAGCTGATTGATGCTTAATTTGCTTCTCGCAACCTTAAGTTGCACTCTTTGTATTTTCCCTTAACTTGGATTACTCATATGACCTATCTCTGTAAAGTGAATATTTGTGTTTGATTTACTCGATCAGTTAATGTACCCATGCACTTCCACTCTATCATTTCAACACTCTCCTGCTTTTCTGTAGTAAATTCAAGATGCTAGTAGTAAACTCAAGAGCAACACTTTGATCACCATAGTAACGTGAAACTTGAGTGACGTCACATGCTCCCTCCTTTCCCCTTTCTTTAAGGTTTTCAACCTAACCACTTCCTATCACCATAAACTTCAATAAAAGTGTAAACTGGAAGGATTTGAGTTGTTCCTGCGTTGATAAGATCGGGGCCCCTTTTCAAGTTTGGGGCAAAATTTGAAGAAAAGGAGAGATAACTTGACAGTTGAAAACCAGCGTGGCATCATAGACAAAGGATTAAAGGCCTTGAGTCAAAGCCAACGCAGTCGTCGGAAGGGCCTCAAGAGGAGCGAGGCCTCAAGCCATGGCGGAAGAAGCCACTGGGAAAACAATTGAGCAGCTAAGGCTCGAAAGGGCCAAAGCAGAAAGAGCCTTCTTCAATCAAGCCAGGTACCTAAGGAAAGAGGCAAGAAAACTGGAGAAATCAAAGTTGCTGAGGGAATACAATAGGTTCTATGCACAAGCACGAGAGGTAGATAACACCAATAGCGATTACGAACTCGGCCTCCTTGCCGAACGGGGAGGTTCTGAGGAAGATATCGGAGGAATATTGGAGAAAATAAAGAAGACCCAAGAAGACTGTGATACCAAGCTGACAGAAGTAAGGGAGATAGTACAATTAAGTCTCTGGGAGAGATGCGGCAGGACTGAGCTCACGTCTGCAATGGCGGAAGCAGAAATATACTGCGGACACGCCCTTAGGACCCCAGTGACTGCGGCGTGTAATGATGCCTATGAACGGCAAGTAACCCATGCTAGAAGAAGCATACTTGAGCTCATGACAGCGTTCAAGGAATGGGAAGAATGGATCCCAAAAGAAGAAAGACCCACCTGGGAGAAAAGACTACAAGACCTAAAAGAAAAGAGGGTCACCATCAATACAAGGGAGGCAGAACACCTACAAATGTCCAAGGAGGAGGGAGCAGAACAAGAAGGAACCCTCCGAACAAAGCCTGCAGAACAGGCACCCGGTCTCAAAATTAAGGCCACAAGTCTGCCCAAATTCGAGGGCTCCAGAAGAGATTTCTACCCGTGGAAGAGGACCTGGGAAAGCCTTCAGAAACAAGGCGAGCCAACTGGCTCGAAGGAAGCCCGAAGGCTCCAACTCCTTGAAAGTGTGGACGGGAGAATCTGCAGAGACCTAGGCCTGTACACCTGTCAGACCGCCGAAGACATATTCAGGATGCTGGAAAACCGATTTGGAAACAAAACAACAATAGCCTTGGAGATCGTTGAAGACCTGGATAAAATCCCCATCCTGACATTAGACCAACCCCGGAAAGTGATTGACATGATCCGAGCAATCGAAAAGGCCCTCAACGATCTCATAGAAATCGACAACACTGCAGCCATCAAAAATCTGCTTGTAATCAGATCAATAGAGAGGAAATTACCAGAAAGAATAAAGATGAACTGGTTAGACTTCATGACCAACCAAGCTAATGGAGTCACCCCAGACAACCACTTTGACAGCCTCCTAAGGTACCTGAAGGGCCAAGAGGGGGTCTTGGAGAGGGCCGAGCAGCTTAATACACCTCTGAAGCCCGAGAGAAGATCAGGGGAACCGAGGCAAAGCGAACCCAGAAGGTACGCCTCAACCAAGTCCACGAGCAAAGGGGGATGTGTCGTCTGCGGGGAAGAGGGGCACGGAGAGAAGCTGTTCTTCTGCAAGGCGTTCAAAAACCTGAAACCGAAAGACAAGTTGAGTGCAGTTGAAAGGTTGGGAGCCTGCAAAAAGTGCCTAGGGTGTCACAAGGATGAAAGCGAATGCAGGGACACTTACTTGTGCAGGAAACAGAGCTGCAAGAGAGACCATCACTTTTTCCTGTGTCAGAGAGAAAAAGCGACACCAAGACCAAACACGGGGAGGCTCGAATTGACAGAACGACAACAGCGATTCGTGTCTGGACTGTCCCCCGAAGCGGCAGAAGAATGGAAGAGTGCCTTCACCAATGTTTCGGCAAGGTCGCTCTGCACCGACAAGTCTGCAGCAATGGGGCATGGTGAAGGAGAGGAACTCCCAGTGATGCTTATGCTCCTCGAAGTAACAGCCAATGCAGGTCAGAAGATCGGAACACTGATTGACTTGGCATCTGACACAAACTACATTACCCACAGCGCAGCCAAGAGACTCAACCTCAGAAGCGAGAAGGTCACTCTATTGGTCCACGGTGTTGGGGGGATGGTTCTGAAAGAGAGAACAAAAAAGTACCAGCTCCGAGTGAGAATCAAGACACCCACGGGGACGGTAAGAGACCATGAACTCACTTGCTATGGTTTGAAAGAAATAGCCAAGATAAGTAGAACCATCAAACCTGAAGAACTGAAAGGGTTCTTCCCAGAAGTCAGCTTAGAGGACCTGCACAGACCAGAGCAGGTCGAGCTCCTCATCGGTCACCGGGAAGGACGCCTCGCACCACAGAGGGTGAAAGTGATCGGCGACCTCGTCTTATGGGACGGACCATTGGGGAAGACCGTTGGTGGAACGCACCCAGACCTCTTTGAGGAAGAGAGTGTGGCAGCTCGCACATCCAAAACACACTTTGCACGGTCCATGAGGGCCACGGCTGTGAAATACCAAGAACTCAGAGAATCAAAGGAATTCAAAGCTGAAACTAGAAGCACTGTCACAGACAAAGAATTCCTCAACTGGTGGAAATGGGACAGTATTGGGGCAGCCTGCGAACCAAAGTGTGGAGGATGCAGATGTGGAAACTGCCAGCCAGGAGGCAAGGAGATGACACTGAGCGAGGAGAGAGAGCTGGAAGTCATCAGAAAAGGCCTCACCTATGTCACCACTGATGATCACGTCAACCAACCTCACTGGGATACGAAATACCCATGGATCGAAGACCCCATTTCTCTACCCTACAACAGAAGTGGAGTAGAAGCAACCTTTCTGAGGACAGAAAAACAACTCAAGAAAGAACCCAAGTGGAAAGTGGCATACGCATCCCAAGTCCATGAAATGGTGGAAAGAAGAGCAGCGAAGAAACTCAGCAAAGAAATGATCACCAATTGGAGAGGACCGGTGTGGTACGTTAGCCACTTGGTAGCGCCAAACCCCCACTCCGTCACCACACCAGTGCGCCTGGTCTGGAACAGCAGCCAGAAGTTCAAGGGACTTAGCATGAACGATATCCTGTTGAAAGGACCAGACGTCCTCAACCCAATCCGAGCAGTTTTACTCAGATTCAGAAGAGGAGTGCATGCAGCCCTTGGAGACATCAAGAAGATGTACAACTCAGTGTGGTTGGAAGAACCAGAAATGCACCTACACAGATTTCTTTGGAGAGACACAGAAGAAAGTGAAATTGAGGAGTATGCCATCACCCGAGTCAACATTGGCGATCGTCCAGCAGGATGCATTGCACAGCTGGCGATGAGAGAGACTGCAAAGCTACCCATGTTTGCTCACCTAAAAGAGGAGTGCAGAATCCTGGAGGAAGACTCTTACGTTGACGATGTGCTGACCTCTCATAACGACTTGGAAAAACTGGATGGATACACCAAAAGGGTTGAAGAGATCCTGAAAGCAGGTGGCTTCATCCTCAAACCCTGGCTCCGGTCAGGCCAAAGTGGGAGGGAGATACTCACAGCAGGAGCATCTTCCAGCAATATACTCATTCTACCAAATCAAAGAAGAGGAGAAGACGACAAAGCCCTTGGAGTCGGCTACATTGTCGAAAGCGACAAACTGTACCCCATGACCTCAGTTAACTTCTCTAAGAGAAGAAAGAAAATGAGAGTGGGTCAAAACCTCCTGGAAGAAGAGGTGAGAGAAAACACTCCCAAACCACTGACCAGGAGACAATTACTAAGCCAGGTAGCTGGCCTCTATGATCCGATAGGCCTTGTCACCCCCGCCAAGCAGAAGGGTGCCATTCTCGTCAGGAAAGCTTTCCAAGAAGCTGGAACCAGCAGAACCCAAGACACGTGGGACAAACCTCTATCTGAAAAGTTAAGGGAAGAAGCAATCCAGTTATTTGAAGAATACGTCCGTCTCAGCCAAGTTACCTTCCACAGGAGCCTCACGCCACGGAACTGGACCCGAAAACCGTGGGGAGTGACATTCTCTGACGGAAGTGACCAGAGTTACGGGGCCGTGGTGTACCTCAGATGGGAGACAGCGACGGGCACCGAAGTCAGACTCGTCGAGTCCAAGGCGAAACTATCACCACTTGACCAGAAGGGAGAACCAGTGAAAGCTGAGATATGTGGCGCTGTCTATGCAGCTCGCCTCAGGATATACATCGGAAAGCACAGTCGAATGGAGATTGAAAGATGGATCCACCTAGTGGACAGTCAAACTGTGTTAGGAGCAATCCAAAGAGACAGTTACGGATATCAAACCTTCTTCGCGAACAGAGTTGGAGAAATTCAGAAGACCACGTCCGTTGACGACTGGTGGTGGATCCAGGGAGACCTCAATGTAGCGGACATGCTAACAAGAGGAGTTGCCCCGGAGGACCTCAGAGAGGGCTCCGCGTGGCAAGACGGACCCGAATTCCTAAGGCTGCCCATAGAGGAGTGGCCAAAGAAGTCGGCCAAAGAAGTCGCTGCCCATGCAAGGGAAGGAATCAACAAACTCCAAAGGAAGTCCTTCACTGCCGTACAGACCAGGTCACAGACGAGAGGAAGGACGAGCGATGCACCATCTGCCGGAACAAGTAATCCGACCCATGCCACGAATGGGGGAGATCGGAGTATCCCACGAGGGGCTGCAAACGGAGATGATCCCCGAGCCCGAAGACCTCCAGCCGGATCTGCTGTGAAAGAACTGATCGATGTAAGGAGATTCAGCAGCCTAACCAAATTGATCAGGGTCATAGCCTGGGTATGGAGAGCGGCAACAAAATGGAAAAGTGTATTGGAACAAGACCCAACTTCAAGTAAACCAAAGAGCCAGAGACTGTCATCAGACCAGATAAAGTCCAGAGCCAAGCAAGCTGTACTTACACTAAGTGAGTACGAAGATTCAAAGAGAGACCTCTTCCAGGCAGCCCAAGAGGGCGCGTCCTTCCAAGACACCACCCTCAACAGGTTGGCGGTATACAGAGAGGCGGAGACCGAACTCTTGGTCTGCGGAGGAAGATTCCAAATCTTCGACAACGACAAAACAGCCGTACCAATTCTACCCCATGATGCATGGATATCTTCTCTTCTGGCACAAGAAGCCCACAACGCAAACCATGAAGAAACAGCAGGTACACTCCTGCGCATGAGGAAGAAAGCGTGGGTTATAAGAGGCCGAAGATTGGCTCAGAAGGTCGTAAACAATTGTGTAACCTGCAGAAAAAACAGAGCCAAAAGATGCCAACAAATCATGAGCGACCTCCCATCCGAGCGAACAACGCCAGCCAGACCATTTCAATACGCAACTGTGGACCTGTTCGGCCCTTACGAAGTGAAGGATGAGGTGAAGAAAAGATCAGGACTCAAAGTATGGGGACTAGTTTTCTGCTGCATGGCATCCCGAGCCCTACACACAGACGTAGTAAATGACCTGTCATCTGAAGGCTTTCTGTTGGCCTACAAGAGATTTGCAGCATTACGGGGACACCCGAAGAAGATATGGTCAGACCCTGGAAAAAACTTTGTGGGCGCCAGGCCAGCCCTCAAAGAACTGCATGCCTTCCGGAGGAAGCTGGAAGCATCCAGAGTCGAGGATGAAGCCTCCACGCACGGAACGGAATGGAACTGGAAACTCCACCCTGCGGACTCCCCACACCGAAATGGAGCTGCCGAGGCCGCAGTACGCGCTGTAAAACGTGCCCTGCACAACCTGGCAGGAGACAGATGCTTCACGTGGAGTGAGTTCCAAACCTTCCTCTACATGGCTGCCAATCTGGCCAACGAAAGACCCATTGACGCCAGGACGCAAAGTCGTGAGGAATGCATAGACTACATCAGCCCAAACACCCTTCTGCTGGGAAGGACAGGACCTGAGGGAGATGTAGGAAGCTTCAACTTTCAAGGATACCCCTACAAGAGACTAAGAGCCATCCAGACCGAAGTCGACCGATTCTGGAAGAAGTGGAGCCAGCTGGCGGGACCCAACTTGTTCATCCGAAGTAAGTGGCACACAACGAACAGAAATGTAGCCACGGGAGATATCGTCTGGCTGGCCGACCAAAATGCTCTAAGGGGCCAGTACAAGCTTGGACGAGTCGATAGTGTCGTCCCCGACACAAGAGGCATCGTCAGAGATGTACACGTCAAGACCTTCCCAAGCTACCCCGTCTCTACTACCAAATCTGATCACGCGAAGAAACCCCCCACAAAAATCCCCTCAACAATTCTGCATAGAGATGTACGACGCATCATTGTCCTGATACCTGTGGAAGAACAGAAATAGACCAACAAAGAAACGAACGAGAGCAACCAGGAACTGTGTGACCTCTCTGGGTTCAGGAACCGAGAGGCCAAGTGGGAGGTGTCAAGTCAACTTTGGAGAAGATATGTCTGCCCCTCATCCAGGCCAACAGAGGGCAGAAAAGAAAACCCAAACAAAAGTCACCTCGCCTCATTTCCTGCCTAAGATCATAGGGCATGAGCCAGGATATAACCATTCAGATTCAAGCCTTGAAAGTAGACAGGCGAGAAAGGAGCAAGGAATACCAAGGAATACCCTTCAGACCCGATCACACGCAACTGGTAGGATAAAATAAGTACCACCTAAATGCCAGCTGATTGATGCTTAATTTGCTTCTCGCAACCTTAAGTTGCACTCTTTGTATTTTCCCTTAACTTGGATTACTCATATGACCTATCTCTGTAAAGTGAATATTTGTGTTTGATTTACTCGATCAGTTAATGTACCCATGCACTTCCACTCTATCATTTCAACACTCTCCTGCTTTTCTGTAGTAAATTCAAGATGCTAGTAGTAAACTCAAGAGCAACACTTTGATCACCATAGTAACGTGAAACTTGAGTGACGTCACATGCTCCCTCCTTTCCCCTTTCTTTAAGGTTTTCAACCTAACCACTTCCTATCACCATAAACTTCAATAAAAGTGTAAACTGGAAGGATTTGAGTTGTTCCTGCGTTGATAAGATCGGGGCCCCTTTTCAAGTTTGGGGCAAAATTTGAAGAAAAGGAGAGATAACTTGACAATGGCCAAAATGTGCTTTTCAGGGGCTGAAAAGCATGTTTTGGCCGAATATGATAATTTTCATTAAAACTTGATTTCTATCACTTCGAATGATGCCAAATGAATAACTTACTTGAATTGGACCATTTTACACTATGTCCATTGTAGATTTGTGTCTCTGACAGTTCGTTTGGTTGCAGGGGACATATTCAGTTTTTATGGCCAAAATGTGCTTTTCAGGGGCTGAAAAGCATGTTTTGGCCGAATATGATAATTTTCATTAAAACTTGATTTCTATCACTTCGAATGATGCCAAATGAATAACTTACTTGAATTGGACCATTTTACACTATGTCCATTGTAGATTTGTGTGTCCGACAGTTTGTTTGGTTGCAGGGGACATTTTCAGTTTTTATGGCCAAAATGTGCTTTTCAGGGGCTGAAAAGCATGTTTTGGCCGAGTATGATAATTTACATTAAAACTTGATTTCTATCACTTCGAATGATGCCAAATGAATAACTTACTTGAATTGGACCATTTTACACTATATCCATTGTAGATTTGTGTGTCCGACAGTTTGTTTGGTTGCAGGGGACATTTTCAGTTTTTATGGCCAAAATGTGCTTTTCAGGGGCTGAAAAGCATGTTTTGGCCGAGTATGATAATTTTCATTAAAACTTGATTTCTATCCATTTGAATGATGCCAAATGAATAACTTACTTGAATTGGACCATTTTACACTATGTCCATTGTAGATTTGTGTCTCTGACAGTTCGTTTGGTTGCAGGGGACATATTCAGTTTTTATGGCCAAAATGTGCTTTTCAGGGGCTGAAAAGCATGTTTTGGCCGAATATGATAATTTTCATTAAAACTTGATTTCTATCACTTCGAATGATGCCAAATGAATAACTTACTTGAATTGGACCATTTTACACTATGTCCATTGTAGATTTGTGTCTCTGACAGTTCGTTTGGTTGCAGGGGACATATTCAGTTTTTATGGCCAAAATGTGCTTTTCAGGGGCTGAAAAGCATATTTTGGCCGAATATGATAATTTTCATTAAAACTTGATTTCTATCACTTCGAATGATGCCAAATGAATAACTTACTTGAATTGGACCATTTTACACTATGTCCATTGTAGATTTGTGTCTCCGACAGTTTGTTTGGTTGCAGGGGACATTTTCAGTTTTTATGCCCAAAATGTGCTTTTCAGGGGCTGAAAAGCATGTTTTGGCCGAGTATGATAATTTTCATTAAAACTTGATTTCTATCCATTTGAATGATGCCAAATGAATAACTTACTTGAATTGGACCATTTTACACTATGCCCATTGTAGATTTGTGTCTCTGACAGTTCGTTTGGTTGCAGGGGACATATTCAGTTTTTATGGCCAAAATGTGCTTTTCAGGGGCTGAAAAGCATGTTTTGGCCGAGTATGATAATTTTCATTAAAACTTGATTTCTATCACTTCGAATGATGCCAAATGAATAACTTACTTGAATTGGACCATTTTACACTATGTCCATTGTAGATTTGTGTCTCCGACAGTTCGTTAGGTTGCAGGGGACATTTTCAGTTTTTATGGCCAAAATGTGCTTTTCAGGGGCTGAAAAGCATGTTTTGGCCGAGTATGATAATTTTCATTAAAACTTGATTTCTATCCATTTGAATGATGTCAAATGAATAACTTACTTGAATTGGACCATTTTACACTATGTCCATTGTAGATTTGTGTCTCTGACAGTTCGTTTGGTTGCAGGGGACATATTCAGTTTTTATGGCCAAAATGTGCTTTTCAGGGGCTGAAAATATGTTTTGGCCGAATATGATAATTTTCATTAAAACTTGATTTGTATCACTTCGAATGATGCCAAATGAATAACTTACTTGAATTGGACCATTTTACACTATGTCCATTGTAGATTTGTGTCTCTGACAGTTCGTTTGGTTGCAGGGGACATATTCAGTTTTTATGGCCAAAATGTGCTTTTCAGGGGCTGAAAAGCATGTTTTGGCCGAATATGATAATTTTCATTAAAACTTGATTTTTATCACTTCGAATGATGCCAAATGAATAACTTACTTGAATTGGACCATTTTACACTATGTCCATTGTAGATTTGTGTCTCTGACAGTTCGTTTGGTTGCAGGGGACATATTCAGTTTTTATGGCCAAAATGTGCTTTTCAGGGGCTGAAAAGCATGTTTTGGCCGAATATGATAATTTTCATTAAAACTTGATTTCTATCACTTCGAATGATGCCAAATGAATAACTTACTTGAATTGGACCATTTTACACTATGTCCATTGTAGATTTGTGTCTCTGACAGTTCGTTTGGTTGCAGGGGACATATTCAGTTTTTATGGCCAAAATGTGCTTTTCAGGGGCTGAAAAGCATGTTTTGGCCGAATATGATAATTTTCATTAAAACTTGATTTCTATCACTTCGAATGATGCCAAATGAATAACTTACTTGAATTGGACCATTTTACACTATGTCCATTGTAGATTTGTGTGTCCGACAGTTTGTTTGGTTGCAGGGGACATTTTCAGTTTTTATGGCCAAAATGTGCTTTTCAGGGGCTGAAAAGCATGTTTTGGCCGAGTATGATAATTTACATTAAAACTTGATTTCTATCACTTCGAATGATGCCAAATGAATAACTTACTTGAATTGGACCATTTTACACTATATCCATTGTAGATTTGTGTGTCCGACAGTTTGTTTGGTTGCAGGGGACATTTTCAGTTTTTATGGCCAAAATGTGCTTTTCAGGGGCTGAAAAGCATGTTTTGGCCGAGTATGATAATTTTCATTAAAACTTGATTTCTATCCATTTGAATGATGCCAAATGAATAACTTACTTGAATTGGACCATTTTACACTATGTCCATTGTAGATTTGTGTCTCTGAAAGTTCGTTTGGTTGCAGGGGACATATTCAGTTTTTATGGCCAAAATGTGCTTTTCAGGGGCTGAAAAGCATGTTTTGGCCGAATATGATAATTTTCATTAAAACTTGATTTCTATCACTTCGAATGATGCCAAATGAATAACTTACTTGAATTGGACCATTTTACACTATGTCCATTGTAGATTTGTGTCTCTGACAGTTCGTTTGGTTGCAGGGGACATATTCAGTTTTCATGGCCAAAATGTGCTTTTCAGGGGCTGAAAAGCATGTTTTGGCCGAATATGATAATTTTCATTAAAACTTGATTTCTATCATTTCGAATGATGCCAAATGAATAACTTACTTGAATTGGACCATTTTACACTATATCCATTGTAGATTTGTGTGTCCGACAGTTTGTTTGGTTGCAGGGGACATTTTCAGTTTTTATGGCCAAAATGTGCTTTTCAGGGGCTGAAAAGCATGTTTTGGCCGAGTATGATAATTTTCATTAAAACTTGATTTCTATCCATTTGAATGATGCCAAATGAATAACTTACTTGAATTGGACCATTTTACACTATGTCCATTGTAGATTTGTGTCTCTGACAGTTCGTTTGGTTGCAGGGGACATATTCAGTTTTTATGGCCAAAATGTGCTTTTCAGGGGCTGAAAAGCATGTTTTGGCCGAATATGATAATTTTCATTAAAACTTGATTTCTATCACTTCGAATGATGCCAAATGAATAACTTACTTGAATTGGACCATTTTACACTATGTCCATTGTAGATTTGTGTCTCTGACAGTTCGTTTGGTTGCAGGGGACATATTCAGTTTTCATGGCCAAAATGTGCTTTTCAGGGGCTGAAAAGCATGTTTTGGCCGAATATGATAATTTTCATTAAAACTTGATTTCTATCATTTCGAATGATGCCAAATGAATAACTTACTTGAATTGGACCATTTTACACTATGTCCATTGTAGATTTGTGTCTCCGACAGTTTGTTTGGTTGCAGGGGACATTTTCAGTTTTTATGGCCAAAATGTGCTTTTCAGGGGCTGAAAAGCATGTTTTGGCCGAGTATGATAATTTTCATTAAAACTTGATTTCTATCCATTTGAATGATGCCAAATGAATAACTTACTTGAATTGGACCATTTTACACTATGTCCATTGTAGATTTGTGTCTCTGACAGTTCGTTTGGTTGCAGGGGACATATTCAGTTTTTATGGCCAAAATGTGCTTTTCAGGGGCTGAAAAGCATGTTTTGGCCGAATATGATAATTTTCATTAAAACTTGATTTCTATCACTTCGAATGATGCCAAATGAATAACTTACTTGAATTGGACCATTTTACACTATGTCCATTGTAGATTTGTGACTCCGACAGTTTGTTTGGTTGCAGGGGACATTTTCAGTTTTTATGGCCAAAATGTGCTTTTCAGGGGCTGAAAAGCATGTTTTGGCCGAGTATGATAATTTTCATTAAAACTTGATTTCTATCCATTTGAATGATGCCAAATGAATAACTTACTTGAATTGGACCATTTTACACTATGTCCATTGTAGATTTGTGTCTCTGACAGTTCGTTTGGTTGCAGGGGACATATTCAGTTTTTATGGCCAAAATGTGCTTTTCAGGGGCTGAAAAGCATGTTTTGGCCGAATATGATAATTTTCATTAAAACTTGATTTCTATCACTCGAATGATGCCAAATGAATAACTTACTTGAATTGGACCATTTTACACTATGTCAATTGTAGATTTGTGTCTCCGACAGTTTGTTTGGTTGCAGGGGACATTTTCAGTTTTTATGGCCAAAATGTGCTTTTCAGGGGCTGAAAAGCATGTTTTGGCCGAGTATGATAATTTTCATTAAAACTTGATTTCTATCCATTTGAATGATGCCAAATGAATAACTTACTTGAATTGGACCATTTTACACTATGTCCATTGTAGATTTGTGTCTCTGACAGTTCGTTTGGTTGCAGGGGACATATTCAGTTTTTATGGCCAAAATGTGCTTTTCAGGGGCTGAAAAGCATGTTTTGGCCAAATATGATAATTTTCATTAAAACTTGATTTCTATCACTTCGAATGATGCCAAATGAATAACTTATTTGAATTGGACCATTTTACACTATGTCCATTGTAGATTTGTGTCTCTGACAGTTCGTTTGGTTGCAGGGGACATATTAAGTTTTTATGGCCAAAATGTGCTTTTCAGGGGCTGAAAAGCATGTTTTGGCCGAGTATGATAATTTTCATTAAAACTTGATTTCTATCACTTCGAATGATGCCAAATGAATAACTTACTTGAATTGGACCATTTTACACTATGTCCATTGTAGATTTGTGTCTCCGACAGTTCGTTTGGTTGCAGGGGACATTTTCAGTTTTTATGGCCAAAATGTGCTTTTCAGGGGCTGAAAAGCATGTTTTGGCCGAATATGATAATTTTCATTAAAACTTGATTTCTATCACTTCGAATGATGCCAAATGAATAACTTACTTGAATTGGACCATTTTACACTATGTCCATTGTAGATTTGTGTCTCTGACAGTTCGTTTGGTTGCAGGGGACATATTCAGTTTTTATGGCCAAAATGTGCTTTTCAGGGTCTGAAAAGCATGTTTTGGCCGAATATGATAATTTTCATTAATACTTGATTTCTATCACTTCGAATGATGCCAAATGAATAACTTACTTGAATTGGACCATTTTACACTATGTCCATTGTAGATTTGTGTCTCCGACAGTTTGTTTGGTTGCAGGGGACATTTTCAGTTTTTATGGCCAAAATGTGCTTTTCAGGGGCTGAAAAGCATGTTTTGGCCGAGTTTGATAATTTTCATTAAAACTTAATTTCTATCACTTCGAATGATGCCAAATGAATAATTTACTTGAATCGGACCATTTTACACTATGTCCATTGTAGATTTGTATCTCTGACAGTTTGTTTGGTTGCAGGGGACATATTCCGTTTTTATGGCCAAAATGTGCTTTTCAGGGGCTGAAAAGCACGTTTTGGCAGAATATGATAATTTTCATTAAAACTTGATTTCTATCACTTCGAATGATGCCAAATGAATAACTTACTTGAATTGGACCATTTTACACTATGTCCATTGTAGATTTGTGTGTCCGACAGTTTGTTTGGTTGCAGGGGACATTTTCAGTTTTTATGGCCAAAATGTGCTTTTCAGGGGCTGAAAAGCATGTTTTGGCCGAGTATGATAATTTTCATTAAAACTTGATTTCTATCACTTCGAATGATGCCAAATGAATAACTTACTTGAATTGGACCATTTTACACTATGTCCATTGTAGATTTGTGTCTCTGACAGTTCGTTTGGTTGCAGGGGACATTTTCAGTTTTTATGGCCAAAATGTGCTTTTCAGAGGCTGAAAAGCATGTTTTGGCAGAGTATGATAATTTTCATTAAAACTTAATTTCTATCACTTCGAATGATGCCAAATGAATAATTTACTTGAATTGGACCATTTTACACTATGTGTATTGTAGATTTGTGTCTCTGACAGTTCGTTTGGTTGCAGGGGACATATTAAGTTTTTATGGCCAAAATGTGCTTTTCAGGGGCTGAAAAGCATGTTTTGGCCGAGTATGATAATTTTCATTAAAACTTGATTTCTATCACTTCGAATGATGCCAAATGAATAACTTACTTGAATTGGACCATTTTACACTATGTCCATTGTAGATTTGTGTCTCCGACAGTTCGATTGGTTGCAGGGGACATTTTCAGTTTTTATGGCCAAAATGTGCTTTTCAGGGGCTGAAAAGCATGTTTTGGCCGAATATGATAATTTTCATTAAAACTTGATTTCTATCACTTCGAATGATGCCAAATGAATAACTTACTTGAATTGGACCATTTTACACTATGTCCATTGTAGATTTGTGTCTCCGACAGTTTGTTTGGTTGCAGGGGACATTTTCAGTTTTTATGGCCAAAATGTGCTTTCAGGGGCTGAAAAGCATGTTTTGGCCGAGTATGATAATTTTCATTAAAACTTGATTTCTATCCATTTGAATGATGCCAAATGAATAACTTACTTGAATTGGACCATTTTACACTATGTCCATTGTAGATTTGTGTCTCTGACAGTTCGTTTGGTTGCAGGGGACATATTCAGTTTTTATGGCCAAAATGTGCTTTTCAGGGGCTGAAAAGCATGTTTTGGCCGAATATGATAATTTTCATTAAAACTTGATTTCTATCACTTCGAATGATGCCAAATGAATAACTTACTTGAATTGGACCATTTTACACTATGTCCATTGTAGATTTGTGTCTCTGACAGTTCGTTTGGTTGCAGGGGACATATTCAGTTTTTATGGCCAAAATGTGCTTTTCAGGGGCTGAAAAGCATGTTTTGGCCGAATATGATAATTTTCATTAAAACTTGATTTCTATCACTTCGAATGATGCCAAATGAATAACTTACTTGAATTGGACCATTTTACACTATGTCCATTGTAGATTTGTGTCTCCGACAGTTTGTTTGGTTGCAGGTGACATTTACAGTTTTTATGGCCAAAATGTGCTTTTCAGGGGCTGAAAAGCATGTTTTGGCCGAGTATGATAATTTTCATTAAAACTTGATTTCTATCCATTTGAATGATGCCAAATGAATAACTTACTTGAATTGGACCATTTTACACTATGTCCATTGTAGATTTGTGTCTCTGACAGTTCGTTTGGTTGCAGGGGACATATTCAGTTTTTATGGCCAAAATGTGCTTTTCAGGGGCTGAAAAGCATGTTTTGGCCGAGTTTGATAATTTTCATTAAAACTTAATTTCTATCACTTCGAATGATGCCAAATGAATAATTTACTTGAATCGGACCATTTTACACTATGTCCATTGTAGATTTGTATCTCTGACAGTTCGTTTGGTTGCAGGGGACATATTCAGTTTTTATGGCCAAAATGTGCTTTTCAGGGGCTGAAAAGCACGTTTTGGCAGAATATGATAATTTTCATTAAAACTTGATTTCTATCCATTTGAATGATGCCAAATGAATATCTTACTTGAATTTGAACATTTTACACTATGTCCATTGTAGATTTGTGTCTCCGACAGTTCGTTTGGTTGCAGGGGACATTTTCAGTTTTTATGGCCACAATGTGCTTTTCAGTGGCTGAAAAGCATGTTTTGGCCGAATATGATAATTTTCATTAAAACTTGATTTCTATCACTTCGAATGATGCCAAATGAATAACTTACTTGAATTGGACTATTTTACACTATGTCCATTGTAGATTTGTGTCTCCGACAGTTTGTTTGGTTGCAGGGGACATTTTCAGTTTTTATGGCCAAAATGTGCTTTTCAGGGGCTGAAAAGCATGTTTTGGCCGAGTATGATAATTTTCATTAAAACTTGATTTCTATCCATTTGAATGATGCCAAATGAATAACTTACTTGAATTGGACCATTTTACACTATGTCCATTGTAGATTTGTGTCTCTGACAGTTCGTTTGGTTGCAGGGGACATTTTCAGTTTTTATGGCCAAAATGTGCTTTTCAGAGGCTGAAAAGCATGTTTTGGCAGAGTATGATAATTTTCATTAAAACTTAATTTCTATCACTTCGAATGATGCCAAATGAATAATTTACTTGAATTGGACCATTTTACACTATGTGTATTGTAGATTTGTGTCTCTGACAGTTCGTTTGGTTGCAGGGGACATATTAAGTTTTTATGGCCAAAATGTGCTTTTCAGGGGCTGAAAAGCATGTTTTGGCCGAGTATGATAATTTTCATTAAAACTTGATTTCTATCACTTCGAATGATGCCAAATGAATAACTTACTTGAATTGGACCATTTTACACTATGTCCATTGTAGATTTGTGTCTCCGACAGTTCGATTGGTTGCAGGGGACATTTTCAGTTTTTATGGCCAAAATGTGCTTTTCAGGGGCTGAAAAGCATGTTTTGGCCGAATATGATAATTTTCATTAAAACTTGATTTCTATCACTTCGAATGATGCCAAATGAATAACTTACTTGAATTGGACCATTTTACACTATGTCCATTGTAGATTTGTGTCTCCGACAGTTTGTTTGGTTGCAGGGGACATTTTCAGTTTTTATGGCCAAAATGTGCTTTCAGGGGCTGAAAAGCATGTTTTGGCCGAGTATGATAATTTTCATTAAAACTTGATTTCTATCCATTTGAATGATGCCAAATGAATAACTTACTTGAATTGGACCATTTTACACTATGTCCATTGTAGATTTGTGTCTCTGACAGTTCGTTTGGTTGCAGGGGACATATTCAGTTTTTATGGCCAAAATGTGCTTTTCAGGGGCTGAAAAGCATGTTTTGGCCGAATATGATAATTTTCATTAAAACTTGATTTCTATCACTTCGAATGATGCCAAATGAATAACTTACTTGAATTGGACCATTTTACACTATGTCCATTGTAGATTTGTGTCTCTGACAGTTCGTTTGGTTGCAGGGGACATATTCAGTTTTTATGGCCAAAATGTGCTTTTCAGGGGCTGAAAAGCATGTTTTGGCCGAATATGATAATTTTCATTAAAACTTGATTTCTATCACTTCGAATGATGCCAAATGAATAACTTACTTGAATTGGACCATTTTACACTATGTCCATTGTAGATTTGTGTCTCCGACAGTTTGTTTGGTTGCAGGTGACATTTACAGTTTTTATGGCCAAAATGTGCTTTTCAGGGGCTGAAAAGCATGTTTTGGCCGAGTATGATAATTTTCATTAAAACTTGATTTCTATCCATTTGAATGATGCCAAATGAATAACTTACTTGAATTGGACCATTTTACACTATGTCCATTGTAGATTTGTGTCTCTGACAGTTCGTTTGGTTGCAGGGGACATATTCAGTTTTTATGGCCAAAATGTGCTTTTCAGGGGCTGAAAAGCATGTTTTGGCCGAGTTTGATAATTTTCATTAAAACTTAATTTCTATCACTTCGAATGATGCCAAATGAATAATTTACTTGAATCGGACCATTTTACACTATGTCCATTGTAGATTTGTATCTCTGACAGTTCGTTTGGTTGCAGGGGACATATTCAGTTTTTATGGCCAAAATGTGCTTTTCAGGGGCTGAAAAGCACGTTTTGGCAGAATATGATAATTTTCATTAAAACTTGATTTCTATCCATTTGAATGATGCCAAATGAATATCTTACTTGAATTTGAACATTTTACACTATGTCCATTGTAGATTTGTGTCTCCGACAGTTCGTTTGGTTGCAGGGGACATTTTCAGTTTTTATGGCCAAAATGTGCTTTTCAGGGGCTGAAAAGCATGTTTTGGCCGAATATGATAATTTTCATTAAAACTTGATTTCTATCACTTCGAATGATGCCAAATGAATAACTTACTTGAATTGGACTATTTTACACTATGTCCATTGTAGATTTGTGTCTCCGACAGTTTGTTTGGTTGCAGGGGACATTTTCAGTTTTTATGGCCAAAATGTGCTTTTCAGGGGCTGAAAAGCATGTTTTGGCCGAGTATGATAATTTTCATTAAAACTTGATTTCTATCCATTTGAATGATGCCAAATGAATAACTTACTTGAATTGGACCATTTTACACTATGTCCATTGTAGATTTGTGTCTCTGAAAGTTCGTTTGGTTGCAGGGGACATATTCAGTTTTTATGGCCAAAATGTGCTTTTCAGGGGCTGAAAAGCATGTTTTGGCCGAGTATGATAATTTTCATTAAAACTTGATTTCTATCACTTCGAATGATGCCAAATGAATAACTTACTTGAATTGGACCATTTTACACTATGTCCATTGTAGATTTGTGTCTCCGACAGTTCGTTTGGTTGCAGGGGACATTTTCAGTTTTTATGGCCAACTTGTGCTTTTCAGGGGCTGAAAAGCATGTTTTGGCCGAATATGATAATTTTCATTAAAACTTGATTTCTATCACTTCGAATGATGCCCCTATGAATAACTTACTTGAATTGGACCATTTTACACTATGTCCATTGTAGATTTGTGTCTCCGACAGTTTGTTTGGTTGCAGGGGACATTTTCAGTTTTTATGCCCAAAATGTGCTTTTCAGGGGCTGAAAAGCATGTTTTGGCCGAGTATGATAATTTTCATTAAAACTTGATTTCTATCCATTTGAATGATGCCAAATGAATAACTTACTTGAATTGGACCATTTTACACTATGTCCATTGTAGATTTGTGTCTCTGACAGTTCGTTTGGTTGCAGGGGACATATTCAGTTTTTATGGCCAAAATGTGCTTTTCAGGGGCTGAAAAGCATGTTTTGGCCGAATATGATAATTTTCATTAAAACTTGATTTCTATCACTTCGAATGATGCCAAATGAATAATTTACTTGAATTGGACCATTTTACACTATGTCCATAGTAGATTTGTGTCTCCGACAGTTTGTTTGGTTGCAGGGGACATTTACAGTTTTTATGGCCAAAATGTGCTTTTCAGGGGCTGAAAAGCATGTTTTGGCCGAGTATGATAATTTTCATTAAAACTTGATTTCTATCCATTTGAATGATGCCAAATGAATAACTTACTTGAATTGGACCATTTTACACTATGTCCATTGTAGATTTGTGTCTCTGACAGTTCGTTTGGTTGCAGGGGACATATTCAGTTTTTATGGCCAAAATGTGCTTTTCAGGGGCTGAAAAGCATGTTTTGGCCGAATATGATAATTTTCATTAAAACTTGATTTCTATCACTTCGAATGATGCCAAATGAATAACTTACTTGAATTGGACCATTTTACACTATGTCCATTGTAGATTTGTGTCTCTGACAGTTCGTTTGGTTGCAGGGGACATATTAAGTTTTTATGGCCAAAATGTGCTTTTCAGGGGCTGAAAAGCATGTTTTGGCCGAGTATGATAATTTTCATTAAAACTTGATTTCTATCACATCGAATGATGCCAAATGAATAACTTACTTGAATTGGACCATTTTACACTATGTCCATTGTAGATTTGTGTCTCCGACAGTTCGATTGGTTGCAGGGGACATTTTCAGTTTTTATGGCCAAAATGTGCTTTTCAGGGGCTGAAAAGCATGTTTTGGCCGAGTATGATAATTTTCATTAAAACTTGATTTCTATCCATTTGAATGATGCCAAATGAATAACTTACTTGAATTGGACCATTTTACACTATGTCCATTGTAGATTTGTGTCTCTGACAGTTCGTTTGGTTGCAGGGGACATATTCAGTTTTTATGGCCAAAATGTGCTTTTCAGGGGCTGAAAAGCATGTTTTGGCCGAGTTTGATAATTTTCATTAAAACTTAATTTCTATCACTTCGAATGATGCCAAATGAATAATTTACTTGAATCGGACCATTTTACACTATGTCCATTGTAGATTTGTATCTCTGACAGTTCGTTTGGTTGCAGGGGACATATTCAGTTTTTATGGCCAAAATGTGCTTTTCAGGGGCTGAAAAGCACGTTTTGGCAGAATATGATAATTTTCATTAAAACTTGATTTCTATCCATTTGAATGATGCCAAATGAATATCTTACTTGAATTGGAACATTTTACACTATGTCCATTGTAGATTTGTTTCTCTGACAGTTCGTTTGGTTGCAGGGGACATATTCAGTTTTTATGGCCAAAATGTGCTTTTCAGGGGCTGAAAAGCATGTTTTGGCCGAGTATGATAATTTTCATTAAAACTTGATTTCTATCACTTCGAATGATGCCAAATGAATATCTTACTTGAATTGGACCATTTTACACTATGTCCATTGTAGATTTGTGTCTCTGACAGTTCGTTTGGTTGCAGGGGACATTTTCAGTTTTTATGGCCAAAATGTGCTTTTCAGAGGCTGAAAAGCATGTTTTGGCAGAGTATGATAATTTTCATTAAAACTTAATTTCTTTCACTTCGAATGATGCCAAATGAATAACTTACTTGAATTTGAACATTTTACACTATGTCCATTGTAGATTTGTGTCTCTGACAGTTCGTTTTGTTGCAGGGGACATATTCAGTTTTTATGGCCAAAATGTGCTTTTCAGGGGCTGAAAAGCATGTTTTGGCCGAATATGATAATTTTCATTAAAACTTGATTTCTATCACTTCGAATGATGCCAAATGAATAACTTACTTGAATTGGACCATTTTACACTATGTCCATTGTAGATTTGTGTCTCCGACAGTTTGTTTGGTTGCAGGGGACATTTTCAGTTTTTATGGCCAAAATGTGCTTTTCAGGGGCTGAAAAGCATGTTTTGGCCGAGTATGATAATTTTCATTAAAACTTGATTTCTATCCATTTGAATGATGCCAAATGAATAACTTACTTGAATTGGACCATTTTACACTATGTCCATTGTAGATTTGTGTCTCTGACAGTTCGTTTGGTTGCAGGGGACATATTCAGTTTTTATGGCCAAAATGTGCTTTTCAGGGGCTGAAAAGCATGTTTTGGCCGAATATGATAATTTTCATTAAAACTTGATTTCTATCACTTCGAATGATGCCAAATGAATAACTTACTTGAATTGGACCATTTTACACTATGTCCATTGTAGATTTGTGTCTCTGACAGTTCGTTTGGTTGCAGGGGACATATTCAGTTTTTATGGCCAAAATGTGCTTTTCAGGGGCTGAAAAGCATGTTTTGGCCGAGTATGATAATTTTCATTAAAACTTGATTTCTATCACTTCGAATGATGCCAAATGAATAACTTACTTGAATTGGACCATTTTACACTATGTCCATTGTAGATTTGTGTCTCCGACAGTTCGTTAGGTTGCAGGGGACATTTTCAGTTTTTATGGCCAAAATGTGCTTTTCAGGGGCTGAAAAGCATGTTTTGGCCGAGTATGATAATTTTCATTAAAACTTGATTTCTATCCATTTGAATGATGTCAAATGAATAACTTACTTGAATTGGACCATTTTACACTATGTCCATTGTAGATTTGTGTCTCTGACAGTTCGTTTGGTTGCAGGGGACATATTCAGTTTTTATGGCCAAAATGTGCTTTTCAGGGGCTGAAAATATGTTTTGGCCGAATATGATAATTTTCATTAAAACTTGATTTTTATCACTTCGAATGATGCCAAATGAATAACTTACTTGAATTGGACCATTTTACACTATGTCCATTGTAGATTTGTGTCTCTGACAGTTCGTTTGGTTGCAGGGGACATATTCAGTTTTTATGGCCAAAATGTGCTTTTCAGGGGCTGAAAAGCATGTTTTGGCCGAATATGATAATTTTCATTAAAACTTGATTTTTATCACTTCGAATGATGCCAAATGAATAACTTACTTGAATTGGACCATTTTACACTATGTCCATTGTAGATTTGTGTCTCTGACAGTTCGTTTGGTTGCAGGGGACATATTCAGTTTTTATGGCCAAAATGTGCTTTTCAGGGGCTGAAAAGCATGTTTTGGCCGAATATGATAATTTTCATTAAAACTTGATTTCTATCACTTCGAATGATGCCAAATGAATAACTTACTTGAATTGGACCATTTTACACTATGTCCATTGTAGATTTGTGTCTCTGACAGTTCGTTTGGTTGCAGGGGACATATTCAGTTTTTATGGCCAAAATGTGCTTTTCAGGGGCTGAAAAGCATGTTTTGGCCGAATATGATAATTTTCATTAAAACTTGATTTCTATCACTTCGAATGATGCCAAATGAATAACTTACTTGAATTGGACCATTTTACACTATGTCCATTGTAGATTTGTGTGTCCGACAGTTTGTTTGGTTGCAGGGGACATTTTCAGTTTTTATGGCCAAAATGTGCTTTTCAGGGGCTGAAAAGCATGTTTTGGCCGAGTATGATAATTTACATTAAAACTTGATTTCTATCACTTCGAATGATGCCAAATGAATAACTTACTTGAATTGGACCATTTTACACTATATCCATTGTAGATTTGTGTGTCCGACAGTTTGTTTGGTTGCAGGGGACATTTTCAGTTTTTATGGCCAAAATGTGCTTTTCAGGGGCTGAAAAGCATGTTTTGGCCGAGTATGATAATTTTCATTAAAACTTGATTTCTATCCATTTGAATGATGCCAAATGAATAACTTACTTGAATTGGACCATTTTACACTATGTCCATTGTAGATTTGTGTCTCTGACAGTTCGTTTGGTTGCAGGGGACATATTCAGTTTTTATGGCCAAAATGTGCTTTTCAGGGGCTGAAAAGCATGTTTTGGCCGAATATGATAATTTTCATTAAAACTTGATTTCTATCACTTCGAATGATGCCAAATGAATAACTTACTTGAATTGGACCATTTTACACTATGTCCATTGTAGATTTGTGTCTCTGACAGTTCGTTTGGTTGCAGGGGACATATTCAGTTTTCATGGCCAAAATGTGCTTTTCAGGGGCTGAAAAGCATGTTTTGGCCGAATATGATAATTTTCATTAAAACTTGATTTCTATCATTTCGAATGATGCCAAATGAATAACTTACTTGAATTGGACCATTTTACACTATGTCCATTGTAGATTTGTGTCTCCGACAGTTTGTTTGGTTGCAGGGGACATTTTCAGTTTTTATGGCCAAAATGTGCTTTTCAGGGGCTGAAAAGCATGTTTTGGCCGAGTATGATAATTTTCATTAAAACTTGATTTCTATCCATTTGAATGATGCCAAATGAATAACTTACTTGAATTGGACCATTTTACACTATGTCCATTGTAGATTTGTGTCTCTGACAGTTCGTTTGGTTGCAGGGGACATATTCAGTTTTTATGGCCAAAATGTGCTTTTCAGGGGCTGAAAAGCATGTTTTGGCCGAATATGATAATTTTCATTAAAACTTGATTTCTATCACTTCGAATGATGCCAAATGAATAACTTACTTGAATTGGACCATTTTACACTATGTCCATTGTAGATTTGTGTCTCCGACAGTTTGTTTGGTTGCAGGGGACATTTTCAGTTTTTATGGCCAAAATGTGCTTTTCAGGGGCTGAAAAGCATGTTTTGGCCGAATATGATAATTTTCATTAAAACTTGATTTCTATCACTTCGAATGATGCCAAATGAATAACTTACTTGAATTGGACCATTTTACACTATGTCCATTGTAGATTTGTGACTCCGACAGTTTGTTTGGTTGCAGGGGACATTTTCAGTTTTTATGGCCAAAATGTGCTTTTCAGGGGCTGAAAAGCATGTTTTGGCCGAGTATGATAATTTTCATTAAAACTTGATTTCTATCCATTTGAATGATGCCAAATGAATAACTTACTTGAATTGGACCATTTTACACTATGTCCATTGTAGATTTGTGTCTCTGACAGTTCGTTTGGTTGCAGGGGACATATTCAGTTTTTATGGCCAAAATGTGCTTTTCAGGGGCTGAAAAGCATGTTTTGGCCGAATATGATAATTTTCATTAAAACTTGATTTCTATCACTCGAATGATGCCAAATGAATAACTTACTTGAATTGGACCATTTTACACTATGTCAATTGTAGATTTGTGTCTCCGACAGTTTGTTTGGTTGCAGGGGACATTTTCAGTTTTTATGGCCAAAATGTGCTTTTCAGGGGCTGAAAAGCATGTTTTGGCCGAGTATGATAATTTTCATTAAAACTTGATTTCTATCCATTTGAATGATGCCAAATGAATAACTTACTTGAATTGGACCATTTTACACTATGTCCATTGTAGATTTGTGTCTCTGACAGTTCGTTTGGTTGCAGGGGACATATTCAGTTTTTATGGCCAAAATGTGCTTTTCAGGGGCTGAAAAGCATGTTTTGGCCAAATATGATAATTTTCATTAAAACTTGATTTCTATCACTTCGAATGATGCCAAATGAATAACTTATTTGAATTGGACCATTTTACACTATGTCCATTGTAGATTTGTGTCTCTGACAGTTCGTTTGGTTGCAGGGGACATATTAAGTTTTTATGGCCAAAATGTGCTTTTCAGGGGCTGAAAAGCATGTTTTGGCCGAGTATGATAATTTTCATTAAAACTTGATTTCTATCACTTCGAATGATGCCAAATGAATAACTTACTTGAATTGGACCATTTTACACTATGTCCATTGTAGATTTGTGTCTCCGACAGTTCGTTTGGTTGCAGGGTACATTTTCAGTTTTTATGGCCAAAATGTGCTTTTCAGGGGCTGAAAAGCATGTTTTGGCCGAATATGATAATTTTCATTAAAACTTGATTTCTATCACTTCGAATGATGCCAAATGAATAACTTACTTGAATTGGACCATTTTACACTATGTCCATTGTAGATTTGTGTCTCTGACAGTTCGTTTGGTTGCAGGGGACATATTCAGTTTTTATGGCCAAAATGTGCTTTTCAGGGTCTGAAAAGCATGTTTTGGCCGAATATGATAATTTTCATTAATACTTGATTTCTATCACTTCGAATGATGCCAAATGAATAACTTACTTGAATTGGACCATTTTACACTATGTCCATTGTAGATTTGTGTCTCCGACAGTTTGTTTGGTTGCAGGGGACATTTTCAGTTTTTATGGCCAAAATGTGCTTTTCAGGGGCTGAAAAGCATGTTTTGGCCGAGTTTGATAATTTTCATTAAAACTTAATTTCTATCACTTCGAATGATGCCAAATGAATAATTTACTTGAATCGGACCATTTTACACTATGTCCATTGTAGATTTGTATCTCTGACAGTTTGTTTGGTTGCAGGGGACATATTCCGTTTTTATGGCCAAAATGTGCTTTTCAGGGGCTGAAAAGCACGTTTTGGCAGAATATGATAATTTTCATTAAAACTTGATTTCTATCACTTCGAATGATGCCAAATGAATAACTTACTTGAATTGGACCATTTTACACTATGTCCATTGTAGATTTGTGTGTCCGACAGTTTGTTTGGTTGCAGGGGACATTTTCAGTTTTTATGGCCAAAATGTGCTTTTCAGGGGCTGAAAAGCATGTTTTGGCCGAGTATGATAATTTTCATTAAAACTTGATTTCTATCACTTCGAATGATGCCAAATGAATAACTTACTTGAATTGGACCATTTTACACTATGTCCATTGTAGATTTGTGTCTCTGACAGTTCGTTTGGTTGCAGGGGACATTTTCAGTTTTTATGGCCAAAATGTGCTTTTCAGAGGCTGAAAAGCATGTTTTGGCAGAGTATGATAATTTTCATTAAAACTTAATTTCTATCACTTCGAATGATGCCAAATGAATAATTTACTTGAATTGGACCATTTTACACTATGTGTATTGTAGATTTGTGTCTCTGACAGTTCGTTTGGTTGCAGGGGACATATTAAGTTTTTATGGCCAAAATGTGCTTTTCAGGGGCTGAAAAGCATGTTTTGGCCGAGTATGATAATTTTCATTAAAACTTGATTTCTATCACTTCGAATGATGCCAAATGAATAACTTACTTGAATTGGACCATTTTACACTATGTCCATTGTAGATTTGTGTCTCCGACAGTTCGATTGGTTGCAGGGGACATTTTCAGTTTTTATGGCCAAAATGTGCTTTTCAGGGGCTGAAAAGCATGTTTTGGCCGAATATGATAATTTTCATTAAAACTTGATTTCTATCACTTCGAATGATGCCAAATGAATAACTTACTTGAATTGGACCATTTTACACTATGTCCATTGTAGATTTGTGTCTCCGACAGTTTGTTTGGTTGCAGGGGACATTTTCAGTTTTTATGGCCAAAATGTGCTTTCAGGGGCTGAAAAGCATGTTTTGGCCGAGTATGATAATTTTCATTAAAACTTGATTTCTATCCATTTGAATGATGCCAAATGAATAACTTACTTGAATTGGACCATTTTACACTATGTCCATTGTAGATTTGTGTCTCTGACAGTTCGTTTGGTTGCAGGGGACATATTCAGTTTTTATGGCCAAAATGTGCTTTTCAGGGGCTGAAAAGCATGTTTTGGCCGAATATGATAATTTTCATTAAAACTTGATTTCTATCACTTCGAATGATGCCAAATGAATAACTTACTTGAATTGGACCATTTTACACTATGTCCATTGTAGATTTGTGTCTCTGACAGTTCGTTTGGTTGCAGGGGACATATTCAGTTTTTATGGCCAAAATGTGCTTTTCAGGGGCTGAAAAGCATGTTTTGGCCGAATATGATAATTTTCATTAAAACTTGATTTCTATCACTTCGAATGATGCCAAATGAATAACTTACTTGAATTGGACCATTTTACACTATGTCCATTGTAGATTTGTGTCTCCGACAGTTTGTTTGGTTGCAGGTGACATTTACAGTTTTTATGGCCAAAATGTGCTTTTCAGGGGCTGAAAAGCATGTTTTGGCCGAGTATGATAATTTTCATTAAAACTTGATTTCTATCCATTTGAATGATGCCAAATGAATAACTTACTTGAATTGGACCATTTTACACTATGTCCATTGTAGATTTGTGTCTCTGACAGTTCGTTTGGTTGCAGGGGACATATTCAGTTTTTATGGCCAAAATGTGCTTTTCAGGGGCTGAAAAGCATGTTTTGGCCGAGTTTGATAATTTTCATTAAAACTTAATTTCTATCACTTCGAATGATGCCAAATGAATAATTTACTTGAATCGGACCATTTTACACTATGTCCATTGTAGATTTGTATCTCTGACAGTTCGTTTGGTTGCAGGGGACATATTCAGTTTTTATGGCCAAAATGTGCTTTTCAGGGGCTGAAAAGCACGTTTTGGCAGAATATGATAATTTTCATTAAAACTTGATTTCTATCCATTTGAATGATGCCAAATGAATATCTTACTTGAATTTGAACATTTTACACTATGTCCATTGTAGATTTGTGTCTCCGACAGTTCGTTTGGTTGCAGGGGACATTTTCAGTTTTTATGGCCAAAATGTGCTTTTCAGGGGCTGAAAAGCATGTTTTGGCCGAATATGATAATTTTCATTAAAACTTGATTTCTATCACTTCGAATGATGCCAAATGAATAACTTACTTGAATTGGACTATTTTACACTATGTCCATTGTAGATTTGTGTCTCCGACAGTTTGTTTGGTTGCAGGGGACATTTTCAGTTTTTATGGCCAAAATGTGCTTTTCAGGGGCTGAAAAGCATGTTTTGGCCGAGTATGATAATTTTCATTAAAACTTGATTTCTATCCATTTGAATGATGCCAAATGAATAACTTACTTGAATTGGACCATTTTACACTATGTCCATTGTAGATTTGTGTCTCTGAAAGTTCGTTTGGTTGCAGGGGACATATTCAGTTTTTATGGCCAAAATGTGCTTTTCAGGGGCTGAAAAGCATGTTTTGGCCGAGTATGATAATTTTCATTAAAACTTGATTTCTATCACTTCGAATGATGCCAAATGAATAACTTACTTGAATTGGACCATTTTACACTATGTCCATTGTAGATTTGTGTCTCCGACAGTTCGTTTGGTTGCAGGGGACATTTTCAGTTTTTATGGCCAACTTGTGCTTTTCAGGGGCTGAAAAGCATGTTTTGGCCGAATATGATAATTTTCATTAAAACTTGATTTCTATCACTTCGAATGATGCCCCTATGAATAACTTACTTGAATTGGACCATTTTACACTATGTCCATTGTAGATTTGTGTCTCCGACAGTTTGTTTGGTTGCAGGGGACATTTTCAGTTTTTATGCCCAAAATGTGCTTTTCAGGGGCTGAAAAGCATGTTTTGGCCGAGTATGATAATTTTCATTAAAACTTGATTTCTATCCATTTGAATGATGCCAAATGAATAACTTACTTGAATTGGACCATTTTACACTATGTCCATTGTAGATTTGTGTCTCTGACAGTTCGTTTGGTTGCAGGGGACATATTCAGTTTTTATGGCCAAAATGTGCTTTTCAGGGGCTGAAAAGCATGTTTTGGCCGAATATGATAATTTTCATTAAAACTTGATTTCTATCACTTCGAATGATGCCAAATGAATAATTTACTTGAATTGGACCATTTTACACTATGTCCATAGTAGATTTGTGTCTCCGACAGTTTGTTTGGTTGCAGGGGACATTTACAGTTTTTATGGCCAAAATGTGCTTTTCAGGGGCTGAAAAGCATGTTTTGGCCGAGTATGATAATTTTCATTAAAACTTGATTTCTATCCATTTGAATGATGCCAAATGAATAACTTACTTGAATTGGACCATTTTACACTATGTCCATTGTAGATTTGTGTCTCTGACAGTTTGTTTGGTTGCAGGGGACATATTCAGTTTTTATGGCCAAAATGTGCTTTTCAGGGGCTGAAAAGCATGTTTTGGCCGAATATGATAATTTTCATTAAAACTTGATTTCTATCACTTCGAATGATGCCAAATGAATAACTTACTTGAATTGGACCATTTTACACTATGTCCATTGTAGATTTGTGTCTCTGACAGTTCGTTTGGTTGCAGGGGACATATTAAGTTTTTATGGCCAAAATGTGCTTTTCAGGGGCTGAAAAGCATGTTTTGGCCGAGTATGATAATTTTCATTAAAACTTGATTTCTATCACATCGAATGATGCCAAATGAATAACTTACTTGAATTGGACCATTTTACACTATGTCCATTGTAGATTTGTGTCTCCGACAGTTCGATTGGTTGCAGGGGACATTTTCAGTTTTTATGGCCAAAATGTGCTTTTCAGGGGCTGAAAAGCATGTTTTGGCCGAGTATGATAATTTTCATTAAAACTTGATTTCTATCCATTTGAATGATGCCAAATGAATAACTTACTTGAATTGGACCATTTTACACTATGTCCATTGTAGATTTGTGTCTCTGACAGTTCGTTTGGTTGCAGGGGACATATTCAGTTTTTATGGCCAAAATGTGCTTTTCAGGGGCTGAAAAGCATGTTTTGGCCGAGTTTGATAATTTTCATTAAAACTTAATTTCTATCACTTCGAATGATGCCAAATGAATAATTTACTTGAATCGGACCATTTTACACTATGTCCATTGTAGATTTGTATCTCTGACAGTTCGTTTGGTTGCAGGGGACATATTCAGTTTTTATGGCCAAAATGTGCTTTTCAGGGGCTGAAAAGCACGTTTTGGCAGAATATGATAATTTTCATTAAAACTTGATTTCTATCCATTTGAATGATGCCAAATGAATATCTTACTTGAATTGGAACATTTTACACTATGTCCATTGTAGATTTGTTTCTCTGACAGTTCGTTTGGTTGCAGGGGACATATTCAGTTTTTATGGCCAAAATGTGCTTTTCAGGGGCTGAAAAGCATGTTTTGGCCGAGTATGATAATTTTCATTAAAACTTGATTTCTATCACTTCGAATGATGCCAAATGAATATCTTACTTGAATTGGACCATTTTACACTATGTCCATTGTAGATTTGTGTCTCTGACAGTTCGTTTGGTTGCAGGGGACATTTTCAGTTTTTATGGCCAAAATGTGCTTTTCAGAGGCTGAAAAGCATGTTTTGGCAGAGTATGATAATTTTCATTAAAACTTAATTTCTATCACTTCGAATGATGCCAAATGAATAACTTACTTGAATTTGAACATTTTACACTATGTCCATTGTAGATTTGTGTCTCTGACAGTTCGTTTTGTTGCAGGGGACATATTCAGTTTTTATGGCCAAAATGTGCTTTTCAGGGGCTGAAAAGCATGTTTTGGCCGAATATGATAATTTTCATTAAAACTTGATTTCTATCACTTCGAATGATGCCAAATGAATAACTTACTTGAATTGGACCATTTTACACTATGTCCATTGTAGATTTGTGTCTCCGACAGTTTGTTTGGTTGCAGGGGACATTTTCAGTTTTTATGGCCAAAATGTGCTTTTCAGGGGCTGAAAAGCATGTTTTGGCCGAGTATGATAATTTTCATTAAAACTTGATTTCTATCCATTTGAATGATGCCAAATGAATAACTTACTTGAATTGGACCATTTTACACTATGTCCATTGTAGATTTGTGTCTCTGACAGTTCGTTTGGTTGCAGGGGACATATTCAGTTTTTATGGCCAAAATGTGCTTTTCAGGGGCTGAAAAGCATGTTTTGGCCGAATATGATAATTTTCATTAAAACTTGATTTCTATCACTTCGAATGATGCCAAATGAATAACTTACTTGAATTGGACCATTTTACACTATGTCCATTGTAGATTTGTGTCTCTGACAGTTCGTTTGGTTGCAGGGGACATATTCAGTTTTTATGGCCAAAATGTGCTTTTCAGGGGCTGAAAAGCATGTTTTGGCCGAATATGATAATTTTCATTAAAACTTGATTTCTATCACTTCGAATGATGCCAAATGAATAACTTACTTGAATTGGACCATTTTACACTATGTCCATTGTAGATTTGTGTCTCCGACAGTTTGTTTGGTTGCAGGGGACATTTACAGTTTTTATGGCCAAAATGTGCTTTTCAGGGGCTGAAAAGCATGTTTTGGCCGAGTATGATAATTTTCATTAAAACTTGATTTCTATCCATTTGAATGATGCCAAATGAATAACTTACTTGAATTGGACCATTTTACACTATGTCCATTGTAGATTTGTGTCTCTGACAGTTCGTTTGGTTGCAGGGGACATATTCAGTTTTTATGGCCAAAATGTGCTTTTCAGGGGCTGAAAAGCATGTTTTGGCCGAGTTTGATAATTTTCATTAAAACTTAATTTCTATCACTTCGAATGATGCCAAATGAATAATTTACTTGAATCGGACCATTTTACACTATGTCCATTGTAGATTTGTATCTCTGACAGTTCGTTTGGTTGCAGGGGACATATTCAGTTTTTATGGCCAAAATGTGCTTTTCAGGGGCTGAAAAGCACGTTTTGGCAGAATATGATAATTTTCATTAAAACTTGATTTCTATCCATTTGAATGATGCCAAATGAATATCTTACTTGAATTGGACCATTTTACACTATGTCCATTGTAGATTTGTTTCTCTGACAGTTCGTTTGGTTGCAGGGGACATATTCAGTTTTTATGGCCAAAATGTGCTTTTCAGCGGCTGAAAAGCATGTTTTGGCCGAGTATGATAATTTTCATTAAAACTTGATTTCTATCACTTCGAATGATGCCAAATGAATATCTTACTTGAATTGGACCATTTTACACTATGTCCATTGTAGATTTGTGTCTCTGACAGTTCGTTTGGTTGCAGGGGACATTTTCAGTTTTTATGGCCAAAATGTGCTTTTCAGAGGCTGAAAAGCATGTTTTGGCAGAGTATGATAATTTTCATTAAAACTTAATTTCTATCACTTCGAATGATGCCAAATGAATAACTTACTTGAATTTGAACATTTTACACTATGTCCATTGTAGATTTGTGTCTCTGACAGTTCGTTTTGTTGCAGGGGACATATTCAGTTTTTATGGCCAAAATGTGCTTTTCAGGGGCTGAAAAGCATGTTTTGGCCGAATATGATAATTTTCATTAAAACTTGATTTCTATCACTTCGAATGATGCCAAATGAATAACTTACTTGAATTGGACCATTTTACACATATGTCCATTGTAGATTTGTGTCTCCGACAGTGTTTGGTTGAGGGGACATTTTCAGTTTTTATGGCCAAAATGTGCTTTTCAGGGGCTGAAAAGCATGTTTTGGCCGAGTATGATAATTTTCATTAAAACTTGATTTCTATCCATTTGAATGATGCCAAATGAATAACTTACTTGAATTGGACCATTTTACACTATGTCCATTGTAGATTTGTGTCTCTGACAGTTCGTTTGGTTGCAGGGGATATATTCAGTTTTTATGGCCAAAATGTGCTTTTCAGGGGCTGAAAAGCATGTTTTGGCCGAATATGATAATTTTCATTAAAACTTGATTTCTATCACTTCGAATGATGCCAAATGAATAACTTACTTGAATTGGACCATTTTACACTATGTCCATTGTAGATTTGTGTCTCTGACAGTTCGTTTGGTTGCAGGGGACATATTACGTTTTTATGGCCAAAATGTGCTTTTCAGGGGCTGAAAAGCATGTTTTGGCCGAGTATGATAATTTTCATTAAAACTTGATTTCTATCACTTCGAATGATGCCAAATGAATAACTTACTTGAATTGGACCATTTTACACTATGTCCATTGTAGATTTGTGTCTCCGACAGTTCGTTTGGTTGCAGGGGACATTTTCAGTTTTTATGGCCAAAATGTGCTTTTCAGGGGCTGAAAAGCATGTTTTGGCCGAATATGATAATTTTCATTAAAACTTGATTTCTATCACTTCGAATGATGCCAAATGAATAACTTACTTGAATTGGACTATTTTACACTATGTCCATTGTAGATTTGTGTCTCCGACAGTTTGTTTGGTTGCAGGGGACATTTTCAGTTTTTATGGCCAAAATGTGCTTTTCAGGGGCTGAAAAGCATGTTTTGGCCGAGTATGATAATTTTCATTAAAACTTGATTTCTATCCATTTGAATGATGCCAAATGAATAACTTACTTGAATTGGACCATTTTACACTATGTCCATTGTAGATTTGTGTCTCTGAAAGTTCATTTGGTTGCAGGGGACATATTCAGTTTTTATGGCCAAAATGTGCTTTTCAGGGGCTGAAAAGCATGTTTTGGCCGAGTATGATAATTTTCATTAAAACTTGATTTCTATCACTTCGAATGATGCCAAATGAATAACTTACTTGAATTGGACCATTTTACACTATGTCCATTGTAGATTTGTGTCTCCGACAGTTCGTTTGGTTGCAGGGGACATTTTCAGTTTTTATGGCCAACTTGTGCTTTTCAGGGGCTGAAAAGCATGTTTTGGCCGAATATGATAATTTTCATTAAAACTTGATTTCTATCACTTCGAATGATGCCCCTATGAATAACTTACTTGAATTGGACCATTTTACACTATGTCCATTGTAGATTTGTGTCTCCGACAGTTTGTTTGGTTGCAGGGGACATTTTCAGTTTTTATGCCCAAAATGTGCTTTTCAGGGGCTGAAAAGCATGTTTTGGCCGAGTATGATAATTTTCATTAAAACTTGATTTCTATCCATTTGAATGATGCCAAATGAATAACTTACTTGAATTGGACCATTTTACACTATGTCCATTGTAGATTTGTGTCTCTGACAGTTCGTTTGGTTGCAGGGGACATATTCAGTTTTTATGGCCAAAATGTGCTTTTCATGGGCTGAAAAGCATGTTTTGGCCGAATATGATAATTTTCATTAAAACTTGATTTCTATCACTTCGAATGATGCCAAATGAATAATTTACTTGAATTGGACCATTTTACACTATGTCCATAGTAGATTTGTGTCTCCGACAGTTTGTTTGGTTGCAGGGGACATTTACAGTTTTTATGGCCAAAATGTGCTTTTCAGGGGCTGAAAAGCATGTTTTGGCCGAGTATGATAATTTTCATTAAAACTTGATTTCTATCCATTTGAATGATGCCAAATGAATAACTTACTTGAATTGGACCATTTTACACTATGTCCATTGTAGATTTGTGTCTCTGACAGTTCGTTTGGTTGCAGGGGACATATTCAGTTTTTATGGCCAAAATGTGCTTTTCAGGGGCTGAAAAGGATGTTTTGGCCGAATATGATAATTTTCATTAAAACTTGATTTCTATCACTTCGAATGATGCCAAATGAATAACTTACTTGAATTGGACCATTTTACACTATGTCCATTGTAGATTTGTGTCTCTGACAGTTCGTTTGGTTGCAGGGGACATATTAAGTTTTTATGGCCAAAATGTGCTTTTCAGGGGCTGAAAAGCATGTTTTGGCCGAGTATGATAATTTTCATTAAAACTTGATTTCTATCACTTCGAATGATGCCAAATGAATAACTTACTTGAATTGGACCATTTTACACTATGTCCATTGTAGATTTGTGTCTCTGACAGTTCGTTTGGTTGCAGGGGACATATTCAGTTTTTATGGCCAAAATGTGCTTTTCAGGGGCTGAAAAGCATGTTTTGGCCGAATATGATAATTTTCATTAAAACTTGATTTCTATCACTTCGAATGATGCCAAATGAATAATTTACTTGAATTGGACCATTTTACACTATGTCCATAGTAGATTTGTGTCTCCGACAGTTTGTTTGGTTGCAGGGGACATTTACAGTTTTTATGGCCAAAATGTGCTTTTCAGGGGCTGAAAAGCATGTTTTGGCCGAGTATGATAATTTTCATTAAAACTTGATTTCTATCCATTTGAATGATGCCAAATGAATAACTTACTTGAATTGGACCATTTTACACTATGTCCATTGTAGATTTGTGTCTCTGACAGTTCGTTTGGTTGCAGGGGACATATTCAGTTTTTATGGCCAAAATGTGCTTTTCAGGGGCTGAAAAGGATGTTTTGGCCGAATATGATAATTTTCATTAAAACTTGATTTCTATCACTTCGAATGATGCCAAATGAATAACTTACTTGAATTGGACCATTTTACACTATGTCCATTGTAGATTTGTGTCTCTGACAGTTCGTTTGGTTGCAGGGGACATATTAAGTTTTTATGGCCAAAATGTGCTTTTCAGGGGCTGAAAAGCATGTTTTGGCCGAGTATGATAATTTTCATTAAAACTTGATTTCTATCACTTCGAATGATGCCAAATGAATAACTTACTTGAATTGGACCATTTTACACTATGTCCATTGTAGATTTGTGTCTCCGACAGTTCGATTGGTTGCAGGGGACATTTTCAGTTTTTATGGCCAAAATGTGCTTTTCAGGGGCTGAAAAGCATGTTTTGGCCGAATATGATAATTTTCATTAAAACTTGATTTCTATCACTTCGAATGATGCCAAATGAATAACTTACTTGAATTGGACCATTTTACACTATGTCCATTGTAGATTTATGTCTCCGACAGTTTGTTTGGTTGCAGGGGACATTTACAGTTTTTATGGCCAAAATGTGCTTTTCAGGGGCTGAAAAGCATGTTTTGGCCGAGTATGATAATTTTCATTAAAACTTGATTTCTATCCATTTGAATGATGCCAAATGAATAACTTACTTGAATTGGACCATTTTACACTATGTCCATTGTAGATTTGTGTCTCTGACAGTTCGTTTGGTTGCAGGGGACATATTCAGTTTTTATGGCCAAAATGTGCTTTTCAGGGGCTGAAAAGCATGTTTTGGCCGAGTATGATAATTTTCATTAAAACTTGATTTCTATCCATTTGAATGATGCCAAATGAATAACTTACTTGAATTGGACCATTTTACACTATGTCCATTGTAGATTTGTGTCTCTGACAGTTCGTTTGGTTGCAGGGGACATATTCAGTTTTTATGGCCAAAATGTGCTTTTCAGGGGCTGAAAAGGATGTTTTGGCCGAATATGATAATTTTCATTAAAACTTGATTTCTATCACTTCGAATGATGCCAAATGAATAACTTACTTGAATTGGACCATTTTACACTATGTCCATTGTAGATTTGTGTCTCTGACAGTTCGTTTGGTTGCAGGGGACATATTAAGTTTTTATGGCCAAAATGTGCTTTTCAGGGGCTGAAAAGCATGTTTTGGCCGAGTATGATAATTTTCATTAAAACTTGATTTCTATCACTTCGAATGATGCCAAATGAATAACTTACTTGAATTGGACCATTTTACACTATGTCCATTGTAGATTTGTGTCTCCGACAGTTCGATTGGTTGCAGGGGACATTTTCAGTTTTTATGGCCAAAATGTGCTTTTCAGGGGCTGAAAAGCATGTTTTGGCCGAATATGATAATTTTCATTAAAACTTGATTTCTATCACTTCGAATGATGCCAAATGAATAACTTACTTGAATTGGACCATTTTACACTATGTCCATTGTAGATTTATGTCTCCGACAGTTTGTTTGGTTGCAGGGGACATTTACAGTTTTTATGGCCAAAATGTGCTTTTCAGGGGCTGAAAAGCATGTTTTGGCCGAGTATGATAATTTTCATTAAAACTTGATTTCTATCCATTTGAATGATGCCAAATGAATAACTTACTTGAATTGGACCATTTTACACTATGTCCATTGTAGATTTGTGTCTCTGACAGTTCGTTTGGTTGCAGGGGACATATTCAGTTTTTATGGCCAAAATGTGCTTTTCAGGGGCTGAAAAGCATGTTTTGGCCGAGTTTGATAATTTTCATTAAAACTTAATTTCTATCACTTCCAATGATGCCAAATGAATAATTTACTTGAATCGGACCATTTTACACTATGTCCATTGTAGATTTGTATCTCTGACAGTTCGTTTGGTTGCAGGGGACATATTCAGTTTTTATGGCCAAAATGTGCTTTTCAGGGGCTGAAAAGCACGTTTTGGCAGAATATGATAATTTTCATTAAAACTTGATTTCTATCCATTTGAATGATGCCAAATGAATATCTTACTTGAATTGGACCATTTTACACTATGTCCATTGTAGATTTGTTTCTCTGACAGTTCGTTTGGTTGCAGGGGACATATTCAGTTTTTATGGCCAAAATGTGCTTTTCAGGGGCTGAAAAGCATGTTTTGGCCGAGTATGATAATTTTCATTAAAACTTGATTTCTATCACTTCGAATGATGCCAAATGAATAACTTACTTGAATTTGAACATTTTACACTATGTCCATTGTAGATTTGTGTCTCTGACAGTTCGTTTTGTTGCAGGGGACATATTCAGTTTTTATGGCCAAAATGTGCTTTTCAGGGGCTGAAAAGCATGTTTTGGCCGAATATGATAATTTTCATTAAAACTTGATTTCTATCACTTCGAATGATGCCAAATGAATAACTTACTTGAATTGGACCATTTTACACATATGTCCATTGTAGATTTGTGTCTCCGACAGTGTTTGGTTGAGGGGACATTTTCAGTTTTTATGGCCAAAATGTGCTTTTCAGGGGCTGAAAAGCATGTTTTGGCCGAGTATGATAATTTTCATTTAAACTTTATTTCTATCCATTTGAATGATGCCAAATGAATAACTTACTTGAATTGGACCATTTTACACTATGTCCATTGTAGATTTGTGTCTCTGACAGTTCGTTTGGTTGCAGGGGACATATTCAGTTTTTATGGCCAAAATGTGCTTTTCAGGGGCTGAAAAGCATGTTTTGGCCGAATATGATAATTTTCATTAAAACTTGATTTCTATCACTTCGAATGATGCCAAATGAATAACTTACTTGAATTGGACCATTTTACACTATGTCCATTGTAGATTTGTGTCTCTGACAGTTCGTTTGGTTGCAGGGGACATATTACGTTTTTATGGCCAAAATGTGCTTTTCAGGGGCTGAAAAGCATGTTTTGGCCGAGTATGATAATTTTCATTAAAACTTGATTTCTATCACTTCGAATGATGCCAAATGAATAACTTACTTGAATTGGACCATTTTACACTATGTCCATTGTAGATTTGTGTCTCCGACAGTTCGTTTGGTTGCAGGGGACATTTTCAGTTTTTATGGCCAAAATGTGCTTTTCAGGGGCTGAAAAGCATGTTTTGGCCGAATATGATAATTTTCATTAAAACTTGATTTCTATCCATTTGAATGATGCCAAATGAATAACTTACTTGAATTGGACCATTTTACACTATGTCCATTGTAGATTTGTGTCTCTGAAAGTTCGTTTGGTTGCAGGGGACATATTCAGTTTTTATGGCCAAAATGTGCTTTTCAGGGGCTGAAAAGCATGTTTTGGCCGAGTATGATAATTTTCATTAAAACTTGATTTCTATCACTTCGAATGATGCCAAATGAATAACTTACTTGAATTGGACCATTTTACACTATGTCCATTGTAGATTTGTGTCTCCGACAGTTCGTTTGGTAGCAGGGGACATTTTCAGTTTTTATGGCCAACTTGTGCTTTTCAGGGGCTGAAAAGCATGTTTTGGCCGAATATGATAATTTTCATTAAAACTTGATTTCTATCACTTCGAATGATGCCCCTATGAATAACTTACTTGAATTGGACCATTTTACACTATGTCCATTGTAGATTTGTGTCTCCGACAGTTTGTTTGGTTGCAGGGGACATTTTCAGTTTTTATGGCCAACTTGTGCTTTTCAGGGGCTGAAAAGCATGTTTTGGCCGAATATGATAATTTTCATTAAAACTTAATTTCTATCACTTCGAATGATGCCAAATGAATAATTTACTTGAATCGGACCATTTTACACTATGTCCATTGTAGATTTGTATCTCTGACAGTTCGTTTGGTTGCAGGGGACATATTCAGTTTTTATGGCCAAAATGTGCTTTTCAGGGGCTGAAAAGCACGTTTTGGCAGAATATGATAATTTTCATTAAAACTTGATTTCTATCCATTTGAATGATGCCAAATGAATATCTTACTTGAATTGGACCATTTTACACTATGTCCATTGTAGATTTGTTTCTCTGACAGTTCGTTTGGTTGCAGGGGACATATTCAGTTTTTATGGCCAAAATGTGCTTTTCAGGGGCTGAAAAGCATGTTTTGGCCGAGTATGATAATTTTCATTAAAACTTGATTTCTATCACTTCGAATGATGCCAAATGAATATCTTACTTGAATTGGACCATTTTACACTATGTCCATTGTAGATTTGTGTCTCTGACAGTTCGTTTGGTTGCAGGGGACATTTTCAGTTTTTATGGCCAAAATGTGCTCTTCAGAGGCTGAAAAGCATGTTTTGGCAGAGTATGATAATTTTCATTAAAACTTAATTTCTATCACTTCGAATGATGCCAAATGAATAACTTACTTGAATTTGAACATTTTACACTATGTCCATTGTAGATTTGTGTCTCTGACAGTTCGTTTTGTTGCAGGGGACATATTCAGTTTTTATGGCCAAAATGTGCTTTTCAGGGGCTGAAAAGCATGTTTTGGCCGAATATGATAATTTTCATTAAAACTTGATTTCTATCACTTCGAATGATGCCAAATGAATAACTTACTTGAATTGGACCATTTTACACATATGTCCATTGTAGATTTGTGTCTCCGACAGTGTTTGGTTGAGGGGACATTTTCAGTTTTTATGGCCAAAATGTGCTTTTCAGGGGCTGAAAAGCATGTTTTGGCTGAGTATGATAATTTTCATTAAAACTTGATTTCTATCCATTTGAATGATGCCAAATGAATAACTTACTTGAATTGGACCATTTTACACTATGTCCATTGTAGATTTGTGTCTCTGACAGTTCGTTTGGTTGCAGGGGACATATTCAGTTTTTATGGCCAAAATGTGCTTTTCAGGGGCTGAAAAGCATGTTTTGGCCGAATATGATAATTTTCATTAAAACTTGATTTCTATCACTTCGAATGATGCCAAATGAATAACTTACTTGAATTGGACCATTTTACACTATGTCCATTGTAGATTTGTGTCTCTGACAGTTCGTTTGGTTGCAGGGGACATATTACGTTTTTATGGCCAAAATGTGCTTTTCAGGGGCTGAAAAGCATGTTTTGGCCGAGTATGATAATTTTCATTAAAACTTGATTTCTATCACTTCGAATGATGCCAAATGAATAACTTACTTGAATTGGACCATTTTACACTATGTCCATTGTAGATTTGTGTCTCTGACAGTTCGTTTGGTTGCAGGGGACATATTACGTTTTTATGGCCAAAATGTGCTTTTCAGGGGCTGAAAAGCATGTTTTGGCCGAGTATGATAATTTTCATTAAAACTTGATTTCTATCACTTCGAATGATGCCAAATGAATAACTTACTTGAATTGGACCATTTTACACTATGTCCATTGTAGATTTGTGTCTCCGACAGTTCGTTTGGTTGCAGGGGACATTTTCAGTTTTTATGGCCAAAATGTGCTTTTCAGGGGCTGAAAAGCATGTTTTGGCCGAATATGATAATTTTCATTAAAACTTGATTTCTATCACTTCGAATGATGCCAAATGAATAACTTACTTGAATTGGACTATTTTACACTATGTCCATTGTAGATTTGTGTCTCCGACAGTTTGTTTGGTTGCAGGGGACATTTTCAGTTTTTATGGCCAAAATGTGCTTTTCAGGGGCTGAAAAGCATGTTTTGGCCGAGTATGATAATTTTCATTAAAACTTGATTTCTATCCATTTGAATGATGCCAAATGAATAACTTACTTGAATTGGACCATTTTACACTATGTCCATTGTAGATTTGTGTCTCTGAAAGTTCGTTTGGTTGCAGGGGACATATTCAGTTTTTATGGCCAAAATGTGCTTTTCAGGGGCTGAAAAGCATGTTTTGGCCGAATATGATAATTTTCATTAAAACTTGATTTCTATCACTTCGAATGATGCCCCTATGAATAACTTACTTGAATTGGACCATTTTACACTATGTCCATTGTAGATTTGTGTCTCCGACAGTTTGTTTGGTTGCAGGGGACATTTTCAGTTTTTATGCCCAAAATGTGCTTTTCAGGGGCTGAAAAGCATGTTTTGGCCGAGTATGATAATTTTCATTAAAACTTGATTTCTATCCATTTGAATGATGCCAAATGAATAACTTACTTGAATTGGACCATTTTACACTATGTCCATTGTAGATTTGTGTCTCTGACAGTTCGTTTGGTTGCAGGGGACATATTCAGTTTTTATGGCCAAAATGTGCTTTTCAGGGGCTGAAAAGCATGTTTTGGCCGAATATGATAATTTTCATTAAAACTTGATTTCTATCACTTCGAATGATGCCAAATGAATAATTTACTTGAATTGGACCATTTTACACTATGTCCATAGTAGATTTGTGTCTCCGACAGTTTGTTTGGTTGCAGGGGACATTTACAGTTTTTATGGCCAAAATGTGCTTTTCAGGGGCTGAAAAGCATGTTTTGGCCGAGTATGATAATTTTCATTAAAACTTGATTTCTATCCATTTGAATGATGCCAAATGAATAACTTACTTGAATTGGACCATTTTACACTATGTCCATTGTAGATTTGTGTCTCTGACAGTTCGTTTGGTTGCAGGGGACATATTCAGTTTTTATGGCCAAAATGTGCTTTTCAGGGGCTGAAAAGCGTGTTTTGGCCGAATATGATAATTTTCATTAAAACTTGATTTCTATCACTTCGAATGATGCCAAATGAATAACTTACTTGAATTGGACCATTTTACACTATGTCCATTGTAGATTTGTGTCTCTGACAGTTCGTTTGGTTGCAGGGGACATATTAAGTTTTTATGGCCAAAATGTGCTTTTCAGGGGCTGAAAAGCATGTTTTGGCCGAGTATGATAATTTTCATTAAAACTTGATTTCTATCACATCGAATGATGCCAAATGAATAACTTACTTGAATTGGACCATTTTACACTATGTCCATTGTAGATTTGTGTCTCCGACAGTTCGATTGGTTGCAGGGGACATTTTCAGTTTTTATGGCCAAAATGTGCTTTTCAGGGGCTGAAAAGCATGTTTTGGCCGAGTATGATAATTTTCATTAAAACTTGATTTCTATCCATTTGAATGATGCCAAATGAATAACTTACTTGAATTGGACCATTTTACACTATGTCCATTGTAGATTTGTGTCTCTGACAGTTCGTTTGGTTGCAGGGGACATATTCAGTTTTTATGGCCAAAATGTGCTTTTCAGGGGCTGAAAAGCATGTTTTGGCCGAATATGATAATTTTCATTAAAACTTAAATTTCTATCACTTCGAATGATGCCAAATGAATAATTTACTTGAATTGGACCATTTTACACTATGTCCATAGTAGATTTGTGTCTCCGACAGTTTGTTTGGTTGCAGGGGACATTTACAGTTTTTATGGCCAAAATGTGCTTTTCAGGGGCTGAAAAGCATGTTTTGGCCGAGTATGATAATTTTCATTAAAACTTGATTTCTATCCATTTGAATGATGCCAAATGAATAACTTACTTGAATTGGACCATTTTACACTATGTCCATTGTAGATTTGTGTCTCTGACAGTTCGTTTGGTTGCAGGGGACATATTCAGTTTTTATGGCCAAAATGTGCTTTTCAGGGGCTGAAAAGCATGTTTTGGCCGAATATGATAATTTTCATTAAAACTTGATTTCTATCACTTCGAATGATGCCAAATGAATAACTTACTTGAATTGGACCATTTTACACTATGTCCATTGTAGATTTGTGTCTCCGACAGTTCGATTGGTTGCAGGGGACATTTTCAGTTTTTATGGCCAAAATGTGCTTTTCAGGGGCTGAAAAGCATGTTTTGGCCGAGTATGATAATTTTCATTAAAACTTGATTTCTATCCATTTGAATGATGCCAAATGAATAACTTACTTGAATTGGACCATTTTACACTATGTCCATTGTAGATTTGTGTCTCTGACAGTTCGTTTGGTTGCAGGGGACATATTCAGTTTTTATGGCCAAAATGTGCTTTTCAGGGGCTGAAAAGCATGTTTTGGCCGAGTTTGATAATTTTCATTAAAACTTAATTTCAATCACTTCGAATGATGCCAAATGAATAATTTACTTGAATCGGACCATTTTACACTATGTCCATTGTAGATTTGTATCTCTGACAGTTCGTTTGGTTGCAGGGGACATATTCAGTTTTTATGGCCAAAATGTGCTTTTCAGGGGCTGAAAAGCACGTTTTGGCAGAATATGATAATTTTCATTAAAACTTGATTTCTATCCATTTGAATGATGCCAAATGAATATCTTACTTGAATTGGACCATTTTACACTATGTCCATTGTAGATTTGTTTCTCTGACAGTTCGTTTGGTTGCAGGGGACATATTCAGTTTTTATGGCCAAAATGTGCTTTTCAGGGGCTGAAAAGCATGTTTTGGCCGAGTATGATAATTTTCATTAAAACTTGATTTCTATCACTTCGAATGATGCCAAATGAATATCTTACTTGAATTGGACCATTTTACACTATGTCCATTGTAGATTTGTGTCTCTGACAGTTCGTTTGGTTGCAGGGGACATTTTCAGTTTTTATGGCCAAAATGTGCTTTTCAGAGGCTGAAAAGCATGTTTTGGCAGAGTATGATAATTTTCATTAAAACTTAATTTCTATCACTTCGAATGATGCCAAATGAATAACTTACTTGAATTTGAACATTTTACACTATGTCCATTGTAGATTTGTGTCTCTGACAGTTCGTTTTGTTGCAGGGGACATATTCAGTTTTTATGGCCAAAATGTGCTTTTCAGGGGCTGAAAAGCATGTTTTGGCCGAATATGATAATTTTCATTAAAACTTGATTTCTATCACTTCGAATGATGCCAAATGAATAACTTACTTGAATTGGACCATTTTACACTATGTCCATTGTAGATTTGTGTCTCCGACAGTTTGTTTGGTTGCAGGGGACATTTTCAGTTTTTATGGCCAAAATGTGCTTTTCAGGGGCTGAAAAGCATGTTTTGGCCGAGTATGATAATTTTCATTAAAACTTGATTTCTATCCATTTGAATGATGCCAAATGAATAACTTACTTGAATTGGACCATTTTACACTATGTCCATTGTAGATTTGTGTCTCTGACAGTTCGTTTGGTTGCAGGGGACATATTCAGTTTTTATGGCCAAAATGTGCTTTTCAGGGGCTGAAAAGCATGTTTTGGCCGAATATGATAATTTTCATTAAAACTTGATTTCTATCACTTCGAATGATGCCAAATGAATAACTTACTTGAATTGGACCATTTTACACTATGTCCATTGTAGATTTGTGTCTCTGACAGTTCGTTTGGTTGCAGGGGACATATTCAGTTTTTATGGCCAAAATGTGCTTTTCAGGGGCTGAAAAGCATGTTTTGGCCGAATATGATAATTTTCATTAAAACTTGATTTCTATCACTTCGAATGATGCCAAATGAATAACTTACTTGAATTGGACCATTTTACACTATGTCCATTGTAGATTTGTGTCTCCGACAGTTTGTTTGGTTGCAGGGGACATTTACAGTTTTTATGGCCAAAATGTGCTTTTCAGGGGCTGAAAAGCATGTTTTGGCCGAGTATGATAATTTTCATTAAAACTTGATTTCTATCCATTTGAATGATGCCAAATGAATAACTTACTTGAATTGGACCATTTTACACTATGTCCATTGTAGATTTGTGTCTCTGACAGTTCGTTTGGTTGCAGGGGACATATTCAGTTTTTATGGCCAAAATGTGCTTTTCAGGGGCTGAAAAGCATGTTTTGGCCGAGTTTGATAATTTTCATTAAAACTTAATTTCTATCACTTCGAATGATGCCAAATGAATAATTTACTTGAATCGGACCATTTTACACTATGTCCATTGTAGATTTGTATCTCTGACAGTTCGTTTGGTTGCAGGGGACATATTCAGTTTTTATGGCCAAAATGTGCTTTTCAGGGGCTGAAAAGCACGTTTTGGCAGAATATGATAATTTTCATTAAAACTTGATTTCTATCCATTTGAATGATGCCAAATGAATATCTTACTTGAATTGGACCATTTTACACTATGTCCATTGTAGATTTGTTTCTCTGACAGTTCGTTTGGTTGCAGGGGACATATTCAGTTTTTATGGCCAAAATGTGCTTTTCAGCGGCTGAAAAGCATGTTTTGGCCGAGTATGATAATTTTCATTAAAACTTGATTTCTATCACTTCGAATGATGCCAAATGAATATCTTACTTGAATTGGACCATTTTACACTATGTCCATTGTAGATTTGTGTCTCTGACAGTTCGTTTGGTTGCAGGGGACATTTTCAGTTTTTATGGCCAAAATGTGCTTTTCAGAGGCTGAAAAGCATGTTTTGGCAGAGTATGATAATTTTCATTAAAACTTAATTTCTATCACTTCGAATGATGCCAAATGAATAACTTACTTGAATTTGAACATTTTACACTATGTCCATTGTAGATTTGTGTCTCTGACAGTTCGTTTTGTTGCAGGGGACATATTCAGTTTTTATGGCCAAAATGTGCTTTTCAGGGGCTGAAAAGCATGTTTTGGCCGAATATGATAATTTTCATTAAAACTTGATTTCTATCACTTCGAATGATGCCAAATGAATAACTTACTTGAATTGGACCATTTTACACATATGTCCATTGTAGATTTGTGTCTCCGACAGTGTTTGGTTGAGGGGACATTTTCAGTTTTTATGGCCAAAATGTGCTTTTCAGGGGCTGAAAAGCATGTTTTGGCCGAGTATGATAATTTTCATTAAAACTTGATTTCTATCCATTTGAATGATGCCAAATGAATAACTTACTTGAATTGGACCATTTTACACTATGTCCATTGTAGAATTGTGTCTCTGACAGTTCGTTTGGTTGCAGGGGACATATTCAGTTTTTATGGCCAAAATGTGCTTTTCAGGGGCTGAAAAGCATGTTTTGGCCGAATATGATAATTTTCATTAAAACTTGATTTCTATCACTTCGAATGATGCCAAATGAATAACTTACTTGAATTGGACCATTTTACACTATGTCCATTGTAGATTTGTGTCTCTGACAGTTCGTTTGGTTGCAGGGGACATATTACGTTTTTATGGCCAAAATGTGCTTTTCAGGGGCTGAAAAGCATGTTTTGGCCGAGTATGATAATTTTAATTAAAACTTGATTTCTATCACTTCGAATGATGCCAAATGAATAACTTACTTGAATTGGACCATTTTACACTATGTCCATTGTAGATTTGTGTCTCCGACAGTTCGTTTGGTTGCAGGGGACATTTTCAGTTTTTATGGCCAAAATGTGCTTTTCAGGGGCTGAAAAGCATGTTTTGGCCGAATATGATAATTTTCATTAAAACTTGATTTCTATCACTTCGAATGATGCCAAATGAATAACTTACTTGAATTGGACTATTTTACACTATGTCCATTGTAGATTTGTGTCTCCGACAGTTTGTTTGGTTGCAGGGGACATTTTCAGTTTTTATGGCCAAAATGTGCTTTTCAGGGGCTGAAAAGCATGTTTTGGCCGAGTATGATAATTTTCATTAAAACTTGATTTCTATCCATTTGAATGATGCCAAATGAATAACTTACTTGAATTGGACCATTTTACACTATGTCCATTGTAGATTTGTGTCTCTGAAAGTTCATTTGGTTGCAGGGGACATATTCAGTTTTTATGGCCAAAATGTGCTTTTCAGGGGCTGAAAAGCATGTTTTGGCCGAGTATGATAATTTTCATTAAAACTTGATTTCTATCACTTCGAATGATGCCAAATGAATAACTTACTTGAATTGGACCATTTTACACTATGTCCATTGTAGATTTGTGTCTCCGACAGTTCGTTTGGTTGCAGGGGACATTTTCAGTTTTTATGGCCAACTTGTGCTTTTCAGGGGCTGAAAAGCATGTTTTGGCCGAATATGATAATTTTCATTAAAACTTGATTTCTATCACTTCGAATGATGCCCCTATGAATAACTTACTTGAATTGGACCATTTTACACTATGTCCATTGTAGATTTGTGTCTCCGACAGTTTGTTTGGTTGCAGGGGACATTTTCAGTTTTTATGCCCAAAATGTGCTTTTCAGGGGCTGAAAAGCATGTTTTGGCCGAGTATGATAATTTTCATTAAAACTTGATTTCTATCCATTTGAATGATGCCAAATGAATAACTTACTTGAATTGGACCATTTTACACTATGTCCATTGTAGATTTGTGTCTCTGACAGTTCGTTTGGTTGCAGGGGACATATTCAGTTTTTATGGCCAAAATGTGCTTTTCAGGGGCTGAAAAGCATGTTTTGGCCGAATATGATAATTTTCATTAAAACTTGATTTCTATCACTTCGAATGATGCCAAATGAATAACTTACTTGAATTGGACCATTTTACACTATGTCCATTGTAGATTTATGTCTCCGACAGTTTGTTTGGTTGCAGGGGACATTTTCAGTTTTTATGGCCAAAATGTGCTTTTCAGGGGCTGAAAAGCATGTTTTGGCCGAGTATGATAATTTTCATTAAAACTTGATTTCTATCCATTTGAATGATGCCAAATGAATAACTTACTTGAATTGGACCATTTTACACTATGTCCATTGTAGATTTGTGTCTCTGACAGTTCGTTTGGTTGCAGGGGACATATTCAGTTTTTATGGCCAAAATGTGCTTTTCAGGGGCTGAAAAGCATGTTTTGGCCGAATATGATAATTTTCATTAAAACTTGATTTCTATCACTTCGAATGATGCCAAATGAATAACTTACTTGAATTGGACCATTTTACACTATGTCCATTGTAGATTTGTGTCTCTGACAGTTCGTTTGGTTGCAGGGGACATATTCAGTTTTTATGGCCAAAATGTGCTTTTCAGGGGCTGAAAAGCATGTTTTGGCCGAATATGATAATTTTCATTAAAACTTGATTTCTATCACTTCGAATGATGCCAAATGAATAACTTACTTGAATTGGACCATTTTACACTATGTCCATTGTAGATTTGTGTCTCCGACAGTTTGTTTGGTTGCAGGGGACATTTACAGTTTTTATGGCCAAAATGTGCTTTTCAGGGGCTGAAAAGCATGTTTTGGCCGAGTATGATAATTTTCATTAAAACTTGATTTCTATCCATTTGAATGATGCCAAATGAATAACTTACTTGAATTGGACCATTTTACACTATGTCCATTGTAGATTTGTGTCTCTGACAGTTCGTTTGGTTGCAGGGGACATATTCAGTTTTTATGGCCAAAATGTGCTTTTCAGGGGCTGAAAAGCATGTTTTGGCCGAGTTTGATAATTTTCATTAAAACTTAATTTCTATCACTTCGAATGATGCCAAATGAATAATTTACTTGAATCGGACCATTTTACACTATGTCCATTGTAGATTTGTATCTCTGACAGTTCGTTTGGTTGCAGGGGACATATTCAGTTTTTATGGCCAAAATGTGCTTTTCAGGGGCTGAAAAGCACGTTTTGGCAGAATATGATAATTTTCATTAAAACTTGATTTCTATCCATTTGAATGATGCCAAATGAATATCTTACTTGAATTGGACCATTTTACACTATGTCCATTGTAGATTTGTTTCTCTGACAGTTCGTTTGGTTGCAGGGGACATATTCAGTTTTTATGGCCAAAATGTGCTTTTCAGGGGCTGAAAAGCATGTTTTGGCCGAGTATGATAATTTTCATTAAAACTTGATTTCTATCACTTCGAATGATGCCAAATGAATAACTTACTTGAATTGGACCATTTTACACTATGTCCATTGTAGATTTGTGTCTCTGACAGTTCGTTTGGTTGCAGGGGACATTTTCAGTTTTTATGGCCAAAATGTGCTTTTCAGAGGCTGAAAAGCATGTTTTGGCAGAGTATGATAATTTTCATTAAAACTTAATTTCTATCACTTCGAATGATGCCAAATGAATAACTTACTTGAATTTGAACATTTTACACTATGTCCATTGTAGATTTGTGTCTCTGACAGTTCGTTTTGTTGCAGGGGACATATTCAGTTTTTATGGCCAAAATGTGCTTTTCAGGGGCTGAAAAGCATGTTTTGGCCGAATATGATAATTTTCATTAAAACTTGATTTCTATCACTTCGAATGATGCCAAATGAATAACTTACTTGAATTGGACCATTTTACACATATGTCCATTGTAGATTTGTGTCTCCGACAGTGTTTGGTTGAGGGGACATTTTCAGTTTTTATGGCCAAAATGTGCTTTTCAGGGGCTGAAAAGCATGTTTTGGCCGAGTATGATAATTTTCATTTAAACTTTATTTCTATCCATTTGAATGATGCCAAATGAATAACTTACTTGAATTGGACCATTTTACACTATGTCCATTGTAGATTTGTGTCTCTGACAGTTCGTTTGGTTGCAGGGGACATATTCAGTTTTTATGGCCAAAATGTGCTTTTCAGGGGCTGAAAAGCATGTTTTGGCCGAATATGATAATTTTCATTAAAACTTGATTTCTATCACTTCGAATGATGCCAAATGAATAACTTACTTGAATTGGACCATTTTACACTATGTCCATTGTAGATTTGTGTCTCTGACAGTTCGTTTGGTTGCAGGGGACATATTACGTTTTTATGGCCAAAATGTGCTTTTCAGGGGCTGAAAAGCATGTTTTGGCCGAGTATGATAATTTTCATTAAAACTTGATTTCTATCACTTCGAATGATGCCAAATGAATAACTTACTTGAATTGGACCATTTTACACTATGTCCATTGTAGATTTGTGTCTCCGACAGTTCGTTTGGTTGCAGGGGAAATTTTCAGTTTTTATGGCCAAAATGTGCTTTTCAGGGGCTGAAAAGCATGTTTTGGCCGAATATGATAATTTTCATTAAAACTTGATTTCTATCCATTTGAATGATGCCAAATGAATAACTTACTTGAATTGGACCATTTTACACTATGTCCATTGTAGATTTGTGTCTCTGAAAGTTCGTTTGGTTGCAGGGGACATATTCAGTTTTTATGGCCAAAATGTGCTTTTCAGGGGCTGAAAAGCATGTTTTGGCCGAGTATGATAATTTTCATTAAAACTTGATTTCTATCACTTCGGATGATGCCAAATGAATAACTTACTTGAATTGGACCATTTTACACTATGTCCATTGTAGATTTGTGTCTCCGACAGTTCGTTTGGTAGCAGGGGACATTTTCAGTTTTTATGGCCAACTTGTGCTTTTCAGGGGCTGAAAAGCATGTTTTGGCCGAATATGATAATTTTCATTAAAACTTGATTTCTATCACTTCGAATGATGCCCCTATGAATAACTTACTTGAATTGGACCATTTTACACTATGTCCATTGTAGATTTGTGTCTCCGACAGTTTGTTTGGTTGCAGGGGACATTTTCAGTTTTTATGGCCAACTTGTGCTTTTCAGGGGCTGAAAAGCATGTTTTGGCCGAATATGATAATTTTCATTAAAACTTAATTTCTATCACTTCGAATGATGCCAAATGAATAATTTACTTGAATCGGACCATTTTACACTATGTCCATTGTAGATTTGTATCTCTGACAGTTCGTTTGGTTGCAGGGGACATATTCAGTTTTTATGGCCAAAATGTGCTTTTCAGGGGCTGAAAAGCACGTTTTGGCAGAATATGATAATTTTCATTAAAACTTGATTTCTATCCATTTGAATGATGCCAAATGAATATCTTACTTGAATTGGACCATTTTACACTATGTCCATTGTAGATTTGTTTCTCTGACAGTTCGTTTGGTTGCAGGGGACATATTCAGTTTTTATGGCCAAAATGTGCTTTTCAGGGGCTGAAAAGCATGTTTTGGCCGAGTATGATAATTTTCATTAAAACTTGATTTCTATCACTTCGAATGATGCCAAATGAATATCTTACTTGAATTGGACCATTTTACACTATGTCCATTGTAGATTTGTGTCTCTGACAGTTCGTTTGGTTGCAGGGGACATTTTCAGTTTTTATGGCCAAAATGTGCTTTTCAGAGGCTGAAAAGCATGTTTTGGCAGAGTATGATAATTTTCATTAAAACTTAATTTCTATCACTTCGAATGATGCCAAATGAATAACTTACTTGAATTTGAACATTTTACACTATGTCCATTGTAGATTTGTGTCTCTGACAGTTCGTTTTGTTGCAGGGGACATATTCAGTTTTTATGGCCAAAATGTGCTTTTCAGGGGCTGAAAAGCATGTTTTGGCCGAATATGATAATTTTCATTAAAACTTGATTTCTATCACTTCGAATGATGCCAAATGAATAACTTACTTGAATTGGACCATTTTACACATATGTCCATTGTAGATTTGTGTCTCCGACAGTGTTTGGTTGAGGGGACATTTTCAGTTTTTATGGCCAAAATGTGCTTTTCAGGGGCTGAAAAGCATGTTTTGGCCGAGTATGATAATTTTCATTAAAACTTGATTTCTATCCATTTGAATGATGCCAAATGAATAACTTACTTGAATTGGACCATTTTACACTATGTCCATTGTAGAATTGTGTCTCTGACAGTTCGTTTGGTTGCAGGGGACATATTCAGTTTTTATGGCCAAAATGTGCTTTTCAGGGGCTGAAAAGCATGTTTTGGCCGAATATGATAATTTTCATTAAAACTTGATTTCTATCACTTCGAATGATGCCAAATGAATAACTTACTTGAATTGGACCATTTTACACTATGTCCATTGTAGATTTGTGTCTCTGACAGTTCGTTTGGTTGCAGGGGACATATTACGTTTTTATGGCCAAAATGTGCTTTTCAGGGGCTGAAAAGCATGTTTTGGCCGAGTATGATAATTTTCATTAAAACTTGATTTCTATCACTTCGAATGATGCCAAATGAATAACTTACTTGAATTGGACCATTTTACACTATGTCCATTGTAGATTTGTGTCTCCGACAGTTCGTTTGGTTGCAGGGGACATTTTCAGTTTTTATGGCCAAAATGTGCTTTTCAGGGGCTGAAAAGCATGTTTTGGCCGAATATGATAATTTTCATTAAAACTTGATTTCTATCACTTCGAATGATGCCAAATGAATAACTTACTTGAATTGGACTATTTTACACTATGTCCATTGTAGATTTGTGTCTCCGACAGTTTGTTTGGTTGCAGGGGACATTTTCAGTTTTTATGGCCAAAATGTGCTTTTCAGGGGCTGAAAAGCATGTTTTGGCCGAGTATGATAATTTTCATTAAAACTTGATTTCTATCCATTTGAATGATGCCAAATGAATAACTTACTTGAATTGGACCATTTTACACTATGTCCATTGTAGATTTGTGTCTCTGAAAGTTCATTTGGTTGCAGGGGACATATTCAGTTTTTATGGCCAAAATGTGCTTTTCAGGGGCTGAAAAGCATGTTTTGGCCGAGTATGATAATTTTCATTAAAACTTGATTTCTATCACTTCGAATGATGCCAAATGAATAACTTACTTGAATTGGACCATTTTACACTATGTCCATTGTAGATTTGTGTCTCCGACAGTTCGTTTGGTTGCAGGGGACATTTTCAGTTTTTATGGCCAACTTGTGCTTTTCAGGGGCTGAAAAGCATGTTTTGGCCGAATATGATAATTTTCATTAAAACTTGATTTCTATCACTTCGAATGATGCCCCTATGAATAACTTACTTGAATTGGACCATTTTACACTATGTCCATTGTAGATTTGTGTCTCCGACAGTTTGTTTGGTTGCAGGGGACATTTTCAGTTTTTATGCCCAAAATGTGCTTTTCAGGGGCTGAAAAGCATGTTTTGGCCGAGTATGATAATTTTCATTAAAACTTGATTTCTATCCATTTGAATGATGCCAAATGAATAACTTACTTGAATTGGACCATTTTACACTATGTCCATTGTAGATTTGTGTCTCTGACAGTTCGTTTGGTTGCAGGGGACATATTCAGTTTTTATGGCCAAAATGTGCTTTTCAGGGGCTGAAAAGCATGTTTTGGCCGAATATGATAATTTTCATTAAAACTTGATTTCTATCACTTCGAATGATGCCAAATGAATAAATTACTTGAATTGGACCATTTTACACTATGTCCATAGTAGATTTGTGTCTCCGACAGTTTGTTTGGTTGCAGGGGACATTTACAGTTTTTATGGCCAAAATGTGCTTTTCAGGGGCTGAAAAGCATGTTTTGGCCGAGTATGATAATTTTCATTAAAACTTGATTTCTATCCATTTGAATGATGCCAAATGAATAACTTACTTGAATTGGACCATTTTACACTATGTCCATTGTAGATTTGTGTCTCTGACAGTTCGTTTGGTTGCAGGGGACATATTCAGTTTTTATGGCCAAAATGTGCTTTTCAGGGGCTGAAAAGCATGTTTTGGCCGAATATGATAATTTTCATTAAAACTTGATTTCTATCACTTCGAATGATGCCAAATGAATAACTTACTTGAATTGGACCATTTTACACTATGTCCATTGTAGATTTGTGTCTCTGACAGTTCGTTTGGTTGCAGGGGACATATTAAGTTTTTATGGCCAAAATGTGCTTTTCAGGGGCTGAAAAGCATGTTTTGGCCGAGTATGATAATTTTCATTAAAACTTGATTTCTATCACTTCGAATGATGCCAAATGAATAACTTACTTGAATTGGACCATTTTACACTATGTCCATTGTAGATTTGTGTCTCCGACAGTTCAATTGGTTGCAGGGGACATTTTCAGTTTTTATGGCCAAAATGTGCTTTTCAGGGGCTGAAAAGCATGTTTTGGCCGAATATGATAATTTTCATTAAAACTTGATTTCTATCACTTCGAATGATGCCAAATGAATAACTTACTTGAATTGGACCATTTTACACTATGTCCATTGTAGATTTATGTCTCCGACAGTTTGTTTGGTTGCAGGGGACATTTTCAGTTTTTATGGCCAAAATGTGCTTTTCAGGGGCTGAAAAGCATGTTTTGGCCGAGTATGATAATTTTCATTAAAACTTGATTTCTATCCATTTGAATGATGCCAAATGAATAACTTACTTGAATTGGACCATTTTACACTATGTCCATTGTAGATTTGTGTCTCTGACAGTTCGTTTGGTTGCAGGGGACATATTCAGTTTTTATGGCCAAAATGTGCTTTTCAGGGGCTGAAAAGCATGTTTTGGCCGAATATGATAATTTTCATTAAAACTTGATTTCTATCACTTCGAATGATGCCAAATGAATAACTTACTTGAATTGGACCATTTCACACTATGTCCATTGTAGATTTGTGTCTCTGACAGTTCGTTTGGTTGCAGGGGACATATTCAGTTTTTATGGCCAAAATGTGCTTTTCAGGGGCTGAAAAGCATGTTTTGGCCGAATATGATAATTTTCATTAAAACTTGATTTCTATCACTTCGAATGATGCCAAATGAATAACTTACTTGAATTGGACCATTTTACACTATGTCCATTGTAGATTTGTGTCTCCGACAGTTTGTTTGGTTGCAGGGGACATTTACAGTTTTTATGGCCAAAATGTGCTTTTCAGGGGCTGAAAAGCATGTTTTGGCCGAGTATGATAATTTTCATTAAAACTTGATTTCTATCCATTTGAATGATGCCAAATGAATAACTTACTTGAATTGGACCATTTTACACTATGTCCATTGTAGATTTGTGTCTCTGACAGTTCGTTTGGTTGCAGGGGACATATTCAGTTTTTATGGCCAAAATGTGCTTTTCAGGGGCTGAAAAGCATGTTTTGGCCGAGTTTGATAATTTTCATTAAAACTTAATTTCTATCACTTCGAATGATGCCAAATAAATAATTTACTTGAATCGGACCATTTTACACTATGTCCATTGTAGATTTGTATCTCTGACAGTTCGTTTGGTTGCAGGGGACATATTCAGTTTTTATGGCCAAAATGTGCTTTTCAGGGGCTGAAAAGCACGTTTTGGCAGAATATGATAATTTTCATTAAAACTTGATTTCTATCCATTTGAATGATGCCAAATGAATATCTTACTTGAATTGGACCATTTTACACTATGTCCATTGTAGATTTGTTTCTCTGACAGTTCGTTTGGTTGCAGGGGACATATTCAGTTTTTATGGCCAAAATGTGCTTTTCAGGGGCTGAAAAGCATGTTTTGGCCGAGTATGATAATTTTCATTAAAACTTGATTTCTATCACTTCGAATGATGCCAAATGAATAACTTACTTGAATTGGACCATTTTACACTATGTCCATTGTAGATTTGTGTCTCTGACAGTTCGTTTGGTTGCAGGGGACATTTTCAGTTTTTATGGCCAAAATGTGCTTTTCAGAGGCTGAAAAGCATGTTTTGGCAGAGTATGATAATTTTCATTAAAACTTAATTTCTATCACTTCGAATGATGCCAAATGAATAACTTACTTGAATTTGAACATTTTACACTATGTCCATTGTAGATTTGTGTCTCTGACAGTTCGTTTTGTTGCAGGGGACATATTCAGTTTTTATGGCCAAAATGTGCTTTTCAGGGGCTGAAAAGCATGTTTTGGCCGAGTATGATAATTTTCATTTAAACTTTATTTCTATCCATTTGAATGATGCCAAATGAATAACTTACTTGAATTGGACCATTTTACACTATGTCCATTGTAGATTTGTGTCTCTGACAGTTCGTTTGGTTGCAGGGGACATATTCAGTTTTTATGGCCAAAATGTGCTTTTCAGGGGCTGAAAAGCATGTTTTGGCCGAATATGATAATTTTCATTAAAACTTGATTTCTATCACTTCGAATGATGCCAAATGAATAACTTACTTGAATTGGACCATTTTACACTATGTCCATTGTAGATTTGTGTCTCTGACAGTTCGTTTGGTTGCAGGGGACATATTACGTTTTTATGGCCAAAATGTGCTTTTCAGGGGCTGAAAAGCATGTTTTGGCCGAGTATGATAATTTTCATTAAAACTTGATTTCTATCACTTCGAATGATGCCAAATGAATAACTTACTTGAATTGGACCATTTTACACTATGTCCATTGTAGATTTGTGTCTCCGACAGTTCGTTTGGTTGCAGGGGAAATTTTCAGTTTTTATGGCCAAAATGTGGTTTTCAGGGGCTGAAAAGCATGTTTTGGCCGAATATGATAATTTTCATTAAAACTTGATTTCTATCCATTTGAATGATGCCAAATGAATAACTTACTTGAATTGGACCATTTTACACTATGTCCATTGTAGATTTGTGTCTCTGAAAGTTCGTTTGGTTGCAGGGGACATATTCAGTTTTTATGGCCAAAATGTGCTTTTCAGGGGCTGAAAAGCATGTTTTGGCCGAGTATGATAATTTTCATTAAAACTTGATTTCTATCACTTCGAATGATGCCAAATGAATAACTTACTTGAATTGGACCATTTTACACTATGTCCATTGTAGATTTGTGTCTCCGACAGTTCGTTTGGTAGCAGGGGACATTTTCAGTTTTTATGGCCAACTTGTGCTTTTCAGGGGCTGAAAAGCATGTTTTGGCCGAATATGATAATTTTCATTAAAACTTGATTTCTATCACTTCGAATGATGCCCCTATGAATAACTTACTTGAATTGGACCATTTTACACTATGTCCATTGTAGATTTGTGTCTCCGACAGTTTGTTTGGTTGCAGGGGACATTTTCAGTTTTTATGGCCAACTTGTGCTTTTCAGGGGCTGAAAAGCATGTTTTGGCCGAATATGATAATTTTCATTAAAACTTAATTTCTATCACTTCGAATGATGCCAAATGAATAATTTACTTGAATCGGACCATTTTACACTATGTCCATTGTAGATTTGTATCTCTGACAGTTCGTTTGGTTGCAGGGGACATATTCAGTTTTTATGGCCAAAATGTGCTTTTCAGGGGCTGAAAAGCACGTTTTGGCAGAATATGATAATTTTCATTAAAACTTGATTTCTATCCATTTGAATGATGCCAAATGAATATCTTACTTGAATTGGACCATTTTACACTATGTCCATTGTAGATTTGTTTCTCTGACAGTTCGTTTGGTTGCAGGGGACATATTCAGTTTTTATGGCCAAAATGTGCTTTTCAGGGGCTGAAAAGCATGTTTTGGCCGAGTATGATAATTTTCATTAAAACTTGATTTCTATCACTTCGAATGATGCCAAATGAATATCTTACTTGAATTGGACCATTTTACACTATGTCCATTGTAGATTTGTGTCTCTGACAGTTCGTTTGGTTGCAGGGGACATTTTCAGTTTTTATGGCCAAAATGTGCTTTTCAGAGGCTGAAAAGCATGTTTTGGCAGAGTATGATAATTTTCATTAAAACTTAATTTCTATCACTTCGAATGATGCCAAATGAATAACTTACTTGAATTTGAACATTTTACACTATGTCCATTGTAGATTTGTGTCTCTGACAGTTCGTTTTGTTGCAGGGGACATATTCAGTTTTTATGGCCAAAATGTGCTTTTCAGGGGCTGAAAAGCATGTTTTGGCCGAATATGATAATTTTCATTAAAACTTGATTTCTATCACTTCGAATGATGCCAAATGAATAACTTACTTGAATTGGACCATTTTACACATATGTCCATTGTAGATTTGTGTCTCCGACAGTGTTTGGTTGAGGGGACATTTTCAGTTTTTATGGCCAAAATGTGCTTTTCAGGGGCTGAAAAGCATGTTTTGGCTGAGTATGATAATTTTCATTAAAACTTGATTTCTATCCATTTGAATGATGCCAAATGAATAACTTACTTGAATTGGACCATTTTACACTATGTCCATTGTAGATTTGTGTCTCTGACAGTTCGTTTGGTTGCAGGGGACATATTCAGTTTTTATGGCCAAAATGTGCTTTTCAGGGGCTGAAAAGCATGTTTTGGCCGAATATGATAATTTTCATTAAAACTTGATTTCTATCACTTCGAATGATGCCAAATGAATAACTTACTTGAATTGGACCATTTTACACTATGTCCATTGTAGATTTGTGTCTCCGACAGTTTGTTTGGTTGCAGGTGACATTTACAGTTTTTATGGCCAAAATGTGCTTTTCAGGGGCTGAAAAGCATGTTTTGGCCGAGTATGATAATTTTCATTAAAACTTGATTTCTATCCATTTGAATGATGCCAAATGAATAACTTACTTGAATTGGACCATTTTACACTATGTCCATTGTAGATTTGTGTCTCCGACAGTTTGTTTGGTTGCAGGGGACATTTTCAGTTTTTATGCCCAAAATGTGCTTTTCAGGGGCTGAAAAGCATGTTTTGGCCGAGTATGATAATTTTCATTAAAACTTGATTTCTATCCATTTGAATGATGCCAAATGAATAACTTACTTGAATTGGACCATTTTACACTATGTCCATTGTAGATTTGTGTCTCTGACAGTTCGTTTGGTTGCAGGGGACATATTCAGTTTTTATGGCCAAAATGTGCTTTTCAGGGGCTGAAAAGCATGTTTTGGCCGAATATGATAATTTTCATTAAAACTTGATTTCTATCACTTCGAATGATGCCAAATGAATAATTTACTTGAATTGGACCATTTTACACTATGTCCATAGTAGATTTGTGTCTCCGACAGTTTGTTTGGTTGCAGGGGACATTTACAGTTTTTATGGCCAAAATGTGCTTTTCAGGGGCTGAAAAGCATGTTTTGGCCGAGTATGATAATTTTCATTAAAACTTGATTTCTATCCATTTGAATGATGCCAAATGAATAACTTACTTGAATTGGACCATTTTACACTATGTCCATTGTAGATTTGTGTCTCTGACAGTTCGTTTGGTTGCAGGGGACATATTCAGTTTTTATGGCCAAAATGTGCTTTTCAGGGGCTGAAAAGCATGTTTTGGCCGAATATGATAATTTTCATTAAAACTTGATTTCTATCACTTCGAATGATGCCAAATGAATAACTTACTTGAATTGGACCATTTTACACTATGTCCATTGTAGATTTGTGTCTCTGACAGTTCGTTTGGTTGCAGGGGACATATTAAGTTTTTATGGCCAAAATGTGCTTTTCAGGGGCTGAAAAGCATGTTTTGGCCGAGTATGATAATTTTCATTAAAACTTGATTTCTATCACTTCGAATGATGCCAAATGAATAACTTACTTGAATTGGACCATTTTACACTATGTCCATTGTAGATTTGTGTCTCCGACAGTTCGATTGGTTGCAGGGGACATTTTCAGTTTTTATGGCCAAAATGTGCTTTTCAGGGGCTGAAAAGCATGTTTTGGCCGAATATGATAATTTTCATTAAAACTTGATTTCTATCCATTTGAATGATGCCAAATGAATAACTTACTTGAATTGGACCATTTTACACTATGTCCATTGTAGATTTGTGTCTCTGACAGTTCGTTTGGTTGCAGGGGACATATTCAGTTTTTATGGCCAAAATGTGCTTTTCAGGGGCTGAAAAGCATGTTTTGGCCGAATATGATAATTTTCATTAAAACTTGATTTCTATCACTTCGAATGATGCCAAATGAATAACTTACTTGAATTGGACCATTTTACACTATGTCCATTGTAGATTTGTGTCTCTGACAGTTCGTTTGGTTGCAGGGGACATATTCAGTTTTTATGGCCAAAATGTGCTTTTCAGGGGCTGAAAAGCATGTTTTGGCCGAATATGATAATTTTCATTAAAACTTGATTTCTATCACTTCGAATGATGCCAAATGAATAACTTACTTGAATTGGACCATTTTACACTATGTCCATTGTAGATTTGTGTCTCCGACAGTTTGTTTGGTTGCAGGGGACATTTACAGTTTTTATGGCCAAAATGTGCTTTTCAGGGGCTGAAAAGCATGTTTTGGCCGAGTATGATAATTTTCATTAAAACTTGATTTCTATCCATTTGAATGATGCCAAATGAATAACTTACTTGAATTGGACCATTTTACACTATGTCCATTGTAGATTTGTGTCTCTGACAGTTCGTTTGGTTGCAGGGGACATATTCAGTTTTTATGGCCAAAATGTGCTTTTCAGGGGCTGAAAAGCATGTTTTGGCCGAGTTTGATAATTTTCATTAAAACTTGATTTCTATCACTTCGAATGATGCCAAATGAATAACTTACTTGAATTGGACCATTTTACACATATGTCCATTGTAGATTTGTGTCTCCGACAGTGTTTGGTTGAGGGGACATTTTCAGTTTTTATGGCCAAAATGTGCTTTTCAGGGGCTGAAAAGCATGTTTTGGCTGAGTATGATAATTTTCATTAAAACTTGATTTCTATCACTTCGAATGATGCCAAATGAATAACTTACTTGAATTTGACTATTTTACACTATGTCCATTGTAGATTTGTGTCTCCGACAGTTTGTTTGGTTGCAGGGGACATTTTCAGTTTTTATGGCCAAAATGTGCTTTTCAGGGGCTGAAAAGCATGTTTTGGCCGAGTATGATAATTTTCATTAAAACTTGATTTCTATCCATTTGAATGATGCCAAATGAATAACTTACTTGAATTGGACCATTTTACACTATGTCCATTGTAGATTTGTGTCTCTGAAAGTTCGTTTGGTTGCAGGGGACATATTCAGTTTTTATGGCCAAAATGTGCTTTTCAGGGGCTGAAAAGCATGTTTTGGCCGAGTACGATAATTTTCATTAAAACTTGATTTCTATCACTTCGAATGATGCCAAATGAATAACTTACTTGAATTGGACCATTTTACACTATGTCCATTGTAGATTTGTGTCTCCGACAGTTCGTTTGGTTGCAGGGGACATTTTCAGTTTTTATGGCCAACTTGTGCTTTTCAGGGGCTGAAAAGCATGTTTTGGCCGAATATGATAATTTTCATTAAAACTTGATTTCTATCACTTCGAATGATGCCCCTATGAATAACTTACTTGAATTGGACCATTTTACACTATGTCCATTGTAGATTTGTGTCTCCGACAGTTTGTTTGGTTGCAGGGGACATTTTCAGTTTTTATGCCCAAAATGTGCTTTTCAGGGGCTGAAAAGCATGTTTTGGCCGAGTATGATAATTTTCATTAAAACTTGATTTCTATCCATTTGAATGATGCCAAATGAATAACTTACTTGAATTGGACCATTTTACACTATGTCCATTGTAGATTTGTGTCTCTGACAGTTCGTTTGGTTGCAGGGGACATATTCAGTTTTTATGGCCAAAATGTGCTTTTCAGGGGCTGAAAAGCATGTTTTGGCCGAATATGATAATTTTCATTAAAACTTGATTTCTATCACTTCGAATGATGCCAAATGAATAATTTACTTGAATTGGACCATTTTACACTATGTCCATAGTAGATTTGTGTCTCCGACAGTTTGTTTGGTTGCAGGGGACATTTACAGTTTTTATGGCCAAAATGTGCTTTTCAGGGGCTGAAAAGCATGTTTTGGCCGAGTATGATAATTTTCATTAAAACTTGATTTCTATCCATTTGAATGATGCCAAATGAATAACTTACTTGAATTGGACCATTTTACACTATGTCCATTGTAGATTTGTGTCTCTGACAGTTCGTTTGGTTGCAGGGGACATATTCAGTTTTTATGGCCAAAATGTGCTTTTCAGGGGCTGAAAAGCATGTTTTGGCCGAATATGATAATTTTCATTAAAACTTGATTTCTATCACTTCGAATGATGCCAAATGAATAACTTACTTGAATTGGACCATTTTACACTATGTCCATTGTAGATTTGTGTCTCTGACAGTTCGTTTGGTTGCAGGGGACATATTAAGTTTTTATGGCCAAAATGTGCTTTTCAGGGGCTGAAAAGCATGTTTTGGCCGAGTATGATAATTTTCATTAAAACTTGATTTCTATCACTTCGAATGATGCCAAATGAATAACTTACTTGAATTGGACCATTTTACACTATGTCCATTGTAGATTTGTGTCTCCGACAGTTCGATTGGTTGCAGGGGACATTTTCAGTTTTTATGGCCAAAATGTGCTTTTCAGGGGCTGAAAAGCATGTTTTGGCCGAATATGATAATTTTCATTAAAACTTGATTTCTATCCATTTGAATGATGCCAAATGAATAACTTACTTGAATTGGACCATTTTACACTATGTCCATTGTAGATTTGTGTCTCTGACAGTTCGTTTGGTTGCAGGGGACATATTCAGTTTTTATGGCCAAAATGTGCTTTTCAGGGGCTGAAAAGCATGTTTTGGCCGAATATGATAATTTTCATTAAAACTTGATTTCTATCACTTCGAATGATGCCAAATGAATAACTTACTTGAATTGGACCATTTTACACTATGTCCATTGTAGATTTGTGTCTCTGACAGTTCGTTTGGTTGCAGGGGACATATTCAGTTTTTATGGCCAAAATGTGCTTTTCAGGGGCTGAAAAGCATGTTTTGGCCGAATATGATAATTTTCATTAAAACTTGATTTCTATCACTTCGAATGATGCCAAATGAATAACTTACTTGAATTGGACCATTTTACACTATGTCCATTGTAGATTTGTGTCTCCGACAGTTTGTTTGGTTGCAGGGGACATTTACATTTTTTATGGCCAAAATGTGCTTTTCAGGGGCTGAAAAGCATGTTTTGGCCGAGTATGATAATTTTCATTAAAACTTGATTTCTATCCATTTGAATGATGCCAAATGAATAACTTACTTGAATTGGACCATTTTACACTATGTCCATTGTAGATTTGTGTCTCTGACAGTTCGTTTGGTTGCAGGGGACATATTCAGTTTTTATGGCCAAAATGTGCTTTTCAGGGGCTGAAAAGCATGTTTTGGCCGAGTTTGATAATTTTCATTAAAACTTAATTTCTATCACTTCGAATGATGCCAAATGAATAATTTACTTGAATCGGACCATTTTACACTATGTCCATTGTAGATTTGTATCTCTGACAGTTCGTTTGGTTGCAGGGGACATATTCAGTTTTTATGGCCAAAATGTGCTTTTCAGGGGCTGAAAAGCACGTTTTGGCAGAATATGATAATTTTCATTAAAACTTGATTTCTATCCATTTGAATGATGCCAAATGAATATCTTACTTGAATTGGACCATTTTACACTATGTCCATTGTAGATTTGTTTCTCTGACAGTTCGTTTGGTTGCAGGGGACATATTCAGTTTTTATGGCCAAAATGTGCTTTTCAGGGGCTGAAAAGCATGTTTTGGCCGAGTATGATAATTTTCATTAAAACTTAATTTCTATCACTTCGAATGATGCCAAATGAATAACTTACTTGAATTTGAACATTTTACACTATGTCCATTGTAGATTTGTGTCTCTGACAGTTCGTTTTGTTGCAGGGGACATATTCAGTTTTTATGGCCAAAATGTGCTTTTCAGGGGCTGAAAAGCATGTTTTGGCCGAATATGATAATTTTCATTAAAACTTGATTTCTATCACTTCGAATGATGCCAAATGAATAACTTACTTGAATTGGACCATTTTACACATATGTCCATTGTAGATTTGTGTCTCCGACAGTGTTTGGTTGAGGGGACATTTTCAGTTTTTATGGCCAAAATGTGCTTTTCAGGGGCTGAAAAGCATGTTTTGGCCGAGTATGATAATTTTCATTAAAACTTGATTTCTATCCATTTGAATGATGCCAAATGAATAACTTACTTGAATTGGACCATTTTACACTATGTCCATTGTAGATTTGTGTCTCTGACAGTTCGTTTGGTTGCAGGGGACATATTCAGTTTTTATGGCCAAAATGTGCTTTTCAGGGGCTGAAAAGCATGTTTTGGCCGAATATGATAATTTTCATTAAAACTTGATTTCTATCACTTCGAATGATGCCAAATGAATAACTTACTTGAATTGGACCATTTTACACTATGTCCATTGTAGATTTGTGTCTCTGACAGTTCGTTTGGTTGCAGGGGACATATTACGTTTTTATGGCCAAAATGTGCTTTTCAGGGGCTGAAAAGCATGTTTTGGCCGAATATGATAATTTTCATTAAAACTTGATTTCTATCACTTCGAATGATGCCAAATGAATAACTTACTTGAATTGGACCATTTTACACTATGTCCATTGTAGATTTGTGTCTCCGACAGTTTGTTTGGTTGCAGGGGACATTTACAGTTTTTATGGCCAAAATGTGCTTTTCAGGGGCTGAAAAGCACGTTTTGGCAGAATATGATAATTTTCATTAAAACTTGATTTCTATCCATTTGAATGATGCCAAATGAATATCTTACTTGAATTGGACCATTTTACACTACGTCCATTGTAGATTTGTTTCTCTGACAGTTCGTTTGGTTGCAGGGGACATATTCAGTTTTTATGGCCAAAATGTGCTTTTCAGGGGCTGAAAAGCATGTTTTGGCCGAGTATGATAATTTTCATTAAAACTTGATTTCTATCACTTCGAATGATGCCAAATGAATAACTTACTTGAATTGGACCATTTTACACTATGTCCATTGTAGATTTGTGTCTCTGACAGTTCGTTTGGTTGCAGGGGACATTTTCAGTTTTTATGGCCAAAATGTGCTTTTCAGAGGCTGAAAAGCATGTTTTGGCAGAGTATGATAATTTTCATTAAAACTTAATTTCTATCACTTCGAATGATGCCAAGTGAATAACTTACTTGAATTTGAACATTTTACACTATGTCCATTGTAGATTTGTGTCTCTGACAGTTCGTTTTGTTGCAGGGGACATATTCAGTTTTTATGGCCAAAATGTGCTTTTCAGGGGCTGAAAAGCATGTTTTGGCCGAATATGATAATTTTCATTAAAACTTGATTTCTATCACTTCGAATGATGCCAAATGAATAACTTACTTGAATTGGACCATTTTACACATATGTCCATTGTAGATTTGTGTCTCCGACAGTGTTTGGTTGAGGGGACATTTTCAGTTTTTATGGCCAAATTGTGCTTTTCAGGGGCTGAAAAGCATGTTTTGGCCGAGTATGATAATTTTCATTAAAACTTGATTTCTATCCATTTGAATGATGCCAAATGAATAACTTACTTGAATTGGACCATTTTACACTATGTCCATTGTAGATTTGTGTCTCTGACAGTTCGTTTGGTTGCAGGGGACATATTCAGTTTTTATGGCCAAAATGTGCTTTTCAGGGGCTGAAAAGCATGTTTTGGCCGAATATGATAATTTTCATTAAAACTTGATTTCTATCACTTCGAATGATGCCAAATAAATAACTTACTTGAATTGGACCATTTTACACTATGTCCATTGTAGATTTGTGTCTCTGACAGTTCGTTTGGTTGCAGGGGACATATTAAGTTTTTATGGCCAAAATGTGCTTCTCAGGGGCTGAAAAGCATGTTTTGGCCGAGTATGATAATTTTCATTAAAACTTGATTTCTATCACTTCGAATGATGCCAAATGAATAACTTACTTGAATTGGACCATTTTACACTATGTCCATTGTAGATTTGTGTCTCCGACAGTTTGTTTGGTTGCAGGGGACATTTTCAGTTTTTATGGCCAAAATGTGCTTTTCAGGGGCTGAAAAGCATGTTTTGGCCGAGTATGATAATTTTCATTAAAACTTGATTTCTATCCATTTGAATGATGCCAAATGAATAACTTACTTGAATTGGACCATTTTACACTATGTCCATTGTAGATTTGTGTCTCTGACAGTTCGTTTGGTTGCAGGGGACATATTCAGTTTTTATGGCCAAAATGTGCTTTTCAGGGGCTGAAAAGCATGTTTTGGCCGAATATGATAATTTTCATTAAAACTTGATTTCTATCACTTCGAATGATGCCAAATGAATAACTTACTTGAATTGGACCATTTTACACTATGTCCATTGTAGATTTGTGTCTCTGACAGTTCGTTTGGTTGCAGGGGACATATTAAGTTTTTATGGCCAAAATGTGCTTTTCAGGGGCTGAAAAGCATGTTTTGGCCGAGTATGATAATTTTCATTAAAACTTGATTTCTATCACTTCGAATGATGCCAAATGAATAACTTACTTGAATTGGACCATTTTACACTATGTCCATTGTAGATTTGTGTCTCCGACAGTTCGATTGGTTGCAGGGGACATTTTCAGTTTTTATGGCCAAAATGTGCTTTTCAGGGGCTGAAAAGCATGTTTTGGCCGAATATGATAATTTTCATTAAAACTTGATTTCTATCACTTCGAATGATGCCAAATGAATAACTTACTTGAATTGGACCATTTTACACTATGTCCATTGTAGATTTGTGTCTCCGACAGTTTGTTTGGTTGCAGGGGACATTTTCAGTTTTTATGGCCAAAATGTGCTTTTCAGGGGCTGAAAAGCATGTTTTGGCCGAGTATGATAATTTTCATTAAAACTTGATTTCTATCCATTTGAATGATGCCAAATGAATAACTTACTTGAATTGGACCATTTTACACTATGTCCATTGTAGATTTGTGTCTCTGACAGTTCGTTTGGTTGCAGGGGACATATTCAGTTTTTATGGCCAAAATGTGCTTTTCAGGGGCTGAAAAGCATGTTTTGGCCGAATATGATAATTTTCATTAAAACTTGATTTCTATCACTTCGAATGATGCCAAATGAATAACTTACTTGAATTGGACCATTTTACACTATGTCCATTGTAGATTTGTGTCTCTGACAGTTCGTTTGGTTGCAGGGGACATATTCAGTTTTTATGGCCAAAATGTGCTTTTCAGGGGCTGAAAAGCATGTTTTGGCCGAATATGATAATTTTCATTAAAACTTGATTTCTATCACTTCGAATGATGCCAAATGAATAACTTACTTGAATTGGACCATTTTACACTATGTCCATTGTAGATTTGTGTCTCCGACAGTTTGTTTGGTTGCAGGGGACATTTACAGTTTTTATGGCCAAAATGTGCTTTTCAGGGGCTGAAAAGCACGTTTTGGCAGAATATGATAATTTTCATTAAAACTTGATTTCTATCCATTTGAATGATGCCAAATGAATATCTTACTTGAATTGGACCATTTTACACTACGTCCATTGTAGATTTGTTTCTCTGACAGTTCGTTTGGTTGCAGGGGACATATTCAGTTTTTATGGCCAAAATGTGCTTTTCAGGGGCTGAAAAGCATGTTTTGGCCGAGTATGATAATTTTCATTAAAACTTGATTTCTATCACTTCGAATGATGCCAAATGAATAACTTACTTGAATTGGACCATTTTACACTATGTCCATTGTAGATTTGTGTCTCTGACAGTTCGTTTGGTTGCAGGGGACATTTTCAGTTTTTATGGCCAAAATGTGCTTTTCAGAGGCTGAAAAGCATGTTTTGGCAGAGTATGATAATTTTCATTAAAACTTAATTTCTATCACTTCGAATGATGCCAAGTGAATAACTTACTTGAATTTGAACATTTTACACTATGTCCATTGTAGATTTGTGTCTCTGACAGTTCGTTTTGTTGCAGGGGACATATTCAGTTTTTATGGCCAAAATGTGCTTTTCAGGGGCTGAAAAGCATGTTTTGGCCGAATATGATAATTTTCATTAAAACTTGATTTCTATCACTTCGAATGATGCCAAATGAATAACTTACTTGAATTGGACCATTTTACACATATGTCCATTGTAGATTTGTGTCTCCGACAGTGTTTGGTTGAGGGGACATTTTCAGTTTTTATGGCCAAATTGTGCTTTTCAGGGGCTGAAAAGCATGTTTTGGCCGAGTATGATAATTTTCATTAAAACTTGATTTCTATCCATTTGAATGATGCCAAATGAATAACTTACTTGAATTGGACCATTTTACACTATGTCCATTGTAGATTTGTGTCTCTGACAGTTCGTTTGGTTGCAGGGGACATATTCAGTTTTTATGGCCAAAATGTGCTTTTCAGGGGCTGAAAAGCATGTTTTGGCCGAATATGATAATTTTCATTAAAACTTGATTTCTATCACTTCGAATGATGCCAAATAAATAACTTACTTGAATTGGACCATTTTACACTATGTCCATTGTAGATTTGTGTCTCTGACAGTTCGTTTGGTTGCAGGGGACATATTCAGTTTTTATGGCCAAAATGTGCTTTTCAGGGGCTGAAAAGCATGTTTTGGCCGAATATGATAATTTTCATTAAAACTTGATTTCTATCACTTCGAATGATGCCAAATGAATAACTTACTTGAATTGGACCATTTTACACTATGTCCATTGTAGATTTGTGTCTCTGACAGTTCGTTTGGTTGCAGGGGACATATTAAGTTTTTATGGCCAAAATGTGCTTCTCAGGGGCTGAAAAGCATGTTTTGGCCGAGTATGATAATTTTCATTAAAACTTGATTTCTATCACTTCGAATGATGCCAAATGAATAACTTACTTGAATTGGACCATTTTACACTATGTCCATTGTAGATTTGTGTCTCCGACAGTTTGTTTGGTTGCAGGGGACATTTTCAGTTTTTATGGCCAAAATGTGCTTTTCAGGGGCTGAAAAGCATGTTTTGGCCGAGTATGATAATTTTCATTAAAACTTGATTTCTATCCATTTGAATGATGCCAAATGAATAACTTACTTGAATTGGACCATTTTACACTATGTCCATTGTAGATTTGTGTCTCTGACAGTTCGTTTGGTTGCAGGGGACATATTCAGTTTTTATGGCCAAAATGTGCTTTTCAGGGGCTGAAAAGCATGTTTTGGCCGAATATGATAATTTTCATTAAAACTTGATTTCTATCACTTCGAATGATGCCAAATGAATAACTTACTTGAATTGGACCATTTTACACTATGTCCATTGTAGATTTGTGTCTCTGACAGTTCGTTTGGTTGCAGGGGACATATTAAGTTTTTATGGCCAAAATGTGCTTTTCAGGGGCTGAAAAGCATGTTTTGGCCGAGTATGATAATTTTCATTAAAACTTGATTTCTATCACTTCGAATGATGCCAAATGAATAACTTACTTGAATTGGACCATTTTACACTATGTCCATTGTAGATTTGTGTCTCCGACAGTTCGATTGGTTGCAGGGGACATTTTCAGTTTTTATGGCCAAAATGTGCTTTTCAGGGGCTGAAAAGCATGTTTTGGCCGAATATGATAATTTTCATTAAAACTTGATTTCTATCACTTCGAATGATGCCAAATGAATAACTTACTTGAATTGGACCATTTTACACTATGTCCATTGTAGATTTGTGTCTCCGACAGTTTGTTTGGTTGCAGGGGACATTTTCAGTTTTTATGGCCAAAATGTGCTTTTCAGGGGCTGAAAAGCATGTTTTGGCCGAGTATGATAATTTTCATTAAAACTTGATTTCTATCCATTTGAATGATGCCAAATGAATAACTTACTTGAATTGGACCATTTTACACTATGTCCATTGTAGATTTGTGTCTCTGACAGTTCGTTTGGTTGCAGGGGACATATTCAGTTTTTATGGCCAAAATGTGCTTTTCAGGGGCTGAAAAGCATGTTTTGGCCGAATATGATAATTTTCATTAAAACTTGATTTCTATCACTTCGAATGATGCCAAATGAATAACTTACTTGAATTGGACCATTTTACACTATGTCCATTGTAGATTTGTGTCTCTGACAGTTCGTTTGGTTGCAGGGGACATATTCAGTTTTTATGGCCAAAATGTGCTTTTCAGGGGCTGAAAAGCATGTTTTGGCCGAATATGATAATTTTCATTAAAACTTGATTTCTATCACTTCGAATGATGCCAAATGAATAACTTACTTGAATTGGACCATTTTACACTATGTCCATTGTAGATTTGTGTCTCCGACAGTTTGTTTGGTTGCAGGGGACATTTACAGTTTTTATGGCCAAAATGTGCTTTTCAGGGGCTGAAAAGCACGTTTTGGCAGAATATGATAATTTTCATTAAAACTTGATTTCTATCCATTTGAATGATGCCAAATGAATATCTTACTTGAATTGGACCATTTTACACTACGTCCATTGTAGATTTGTTTCTCTGACAGTTCGTTTGGTTGCAGGGGACATATTCAGTTTTTATGGCCAAAATGTGCTTTTCAGGGGCTGAAAAGCATGTTTTGGCCGAGTATGATAATTTTCATTAAAACTTGATTTCTATCACTTCGAATGATGCCAAATGAATAACTTACTTGAATTGGACCATTTTACACTATGTCCATTGTAGATTTGTGTCTCTGACAGTTCGTTTGGTTGCAGGGGACATTTTCAGTTTTTATGGCCAAAATGTGCTTTTCAGAGGCTGAAAAGCATGTTTTGGCAGAGTATGATAATTTTCATTAAAACTTAATTTCTATCACTTCGAATGATGCCAAGTGAATAACTTACTTGAATTTGAAAATTTTACACTATGTCCATTGTAGATTTGTGTCTCTGACAGTTCGTTTTGTTGCAGGGGACATATTCAGTTTTTATGGCCAAAATGTGCTTTTCAGGGGCTGAAAAGCATGTTTTGGCCGAATATGATAATTTTCATTAAAACTTGATTTCTATCACTTCGAATGATGCCAAATGAATAACTTACTTGAATTGGACCATTTTACACATATGTCCATTGTAGATTTGTGTCTCCGACAGTGTTTGGTTGAGGGGACATTTTCAGTTTTTATGGCCAAATTGTGCTTTTCAGGGGCTGAAAAGCATGTTTTGGCCGAGTATGATAATTTTCATTAAAACTTGATTTCTATCCATTTGAATGATGCCAAATGAATAACTTACTTGAATTGGACCATTTTACACTATGTCCATTGTAGATTTGTGTCTCTGACAGTTCGTTTGGTTGCAGGGGACATATTCAGTTTTTATGGCCAAAATGTGCTTTTCAGGGGCTGAAAAGCATGTTTTGGCCGAATATGATAATTTTCATTAAAACTTGATTTCTATCACTTCGAATGATGCCAAATAAATAACTTACTTGAATTGGACCATTTTACACTATGTCCATTGTAGATTTGTGTCTCTGACAGTTCGTTTGGTTGCAGGGGACATATTCAGTTTTTATGGCCAAAATGTGCTTTTCAGGGGCTGAAAAGCATGTTTTGGCCGAATATGATAATTTTCATTAAAACTTGATTTCTATCACTTCGAATGATGCCAAATGAATAACTTACTTGAATTGGACCATTTTACACTATGTCCATTGTAGATTTGTGTCTCTGACAGTTCGTTTGGTTGCAGGGGACATATTAAGTTTTTATGGCCAAAATGTGCTTCTCAGGGGCTGAAAAGCATGTTTTGGCCGAGTATGATAATTTTCATTAAAACTTGATTTCTATCACTTCGAATGATGCCAAATGAATAACTTACTTGAATTGGACCATTTTACACTATGTCCATTGTAGATTTGTGTCTCCGACAGTTTGTTTGGTTGCAGGGGACATTTTCAGTTTTTATGGCCAAAATGTGCTTTTCAGGGGCTGAAAAGCATGTTTTGGCCGAGTATGATAATTTTCATTAAAACTTGATTTCTATCCATTTGAATGATGCCAAATGAATAACTTACTTGAATTGGACCATTTTACACTATGTCCATTGTAGATTTGTGTCTCTGACAGTTCGTTTGGTTGCAGGGGACATATTCAGTTTTTATGGCCAAAATGTGCTTTTCAGGGGCTGAAAAGCATGTTTTGGCCGAATATGATAATTTTCATTAAAACTTGATTTCTATCACTTCGAATGATGCCAAATGAATAACTTACTTGAATTGGACCATTTTACACTATGTCCATTGTAGATTTGTGTCTCCGACAGTTTGTTTGGTTGCAGGGGACATTTTCAGTTTTTATGGCCAAAATGTGCTTTTCAGGGGCTGAAAAGCATGTTTTGGCCGAATATGATAATTTTCATTAAAACTTGATTTCTATCACTTCGAATGATGCCAAATGAATAACTTACTTGAATTGGACCATTTTACACTATGTCCATTGTAGATTTGTGTCTCCGACAGTTTGTTTGGTTGCAGGGGACATTTTCAGTTTTTATGGCCAAAATGTGCTTTTCAGGGGCTGAAAAGCATGTTTTGGCCGAGTATGATAATTTTCATTAAAACTTGATTTCTATCCATTTGAATGATGCCAAATGAATAACTTACTTGAATTGGACCATTTTACACTATGTCCATTGTAGATTTGTGTCTCTGACAGTTCGTTTGGTTGCAGGGGACATATTCAGTTTTTATGGCCAAAATGTGCTTTTCAGGGGCTGAAAAGCATATTTTGGCCGAATATGATAATTTTCATTAAAACTTGATTTCTATCACTTCGAATGATGCCAAATGAATAACTTACTTGAATTGGACCATTTTACACTATGTCCATTGTAGATTTGTGTCTCCGACAGTTTGTTTGGTTGCAGGGGACATTTTCAGTTTTTATGCCCAAAATGTGCTTTTCAGGGGCTGAAAAGCATGTTTTGGCCGAGTATGATAATTTTCATTAAAACTTGATTTCTATCCATTTGAATGATGCCAAATGAATAACTTACTTGAATTGGACCATTTTACACTATGCCCATTGTAGATTTGTGTCTCTGACAGTTCGTTTGGTTGCAGGGGACATATTCAGTTTTTATGGCCAAAATGTGCTTTTCAGGGGCTGAAAAGCATGTTTTGGCCGAGTATGATAATTTTCATTAAAACTTGATTTCTATCACTTCGAATGATGCCAAATGAATAACTTACTTGAATTGGACCATTTTACACTATGTCCATTGTAGATTTGTGTCTCCGACAGTTCGTTAGGTTGCAGGGGACATTTTCAGTTTTTATGGCCAAAATGTGCTTTTCAGGGGCTGAAAAGCATGTTTTGGCCGAGTATGATAATTTTCATTAAAACTTGATTTCTATCCATTTGAATGATGTCAAATGAATAACTTACTTGAATTGGACCATTTTACACTATGTCCATTGTAGATTTGTGTCTCTGACAGTTCGTTTGGTTGCAGGGGACATATTCAGTTTTTATGGCCAAAATGTGCTTTTCAGGGGCTGAAAATATGTTTTGGCCGAGTATGATAATTTTCATTAAAACTTGATTTCTATCCATTTGAATGATGCCAAATGAATAACTTACTTGAATTGGACCATTTTACACTATGTCCATTGTAGATTTGTGTCTCTGACAGTTCGTTTGGTTGCAGGGGACATATTCAGTTTTTATGGCCAAAATGTGCTTTTCAGGGGCTGAAAAGCATATTTTGGCCGAATATGATAATTTTCATTAAAACTTGATTTCTATCACTTCGAATGATGCCAAATGAATAACTTACTTGAATTGGACCATTTTACACTATGTCCATTGTAGATTTGTGTCTCCGACAGTTTGTTTGGTTGCAGGGGACATTTTCAGTTTTTATGCCCAAAATGTGCTTTTCAGGGGCTGAAAAGCATGTTTTGGCCGAGTATGATAATTTTCATTAAAACTTGATTTCTATCCATTTGAATGATGCCAAATGAATAACTTACTTGAATTGGACCATTTTACACTATGCCCATTGTAGATTTGTGTCTCTGACAGTTCGTTTGGTTGCAGGGGACATATTCAGTTTTTATGGCCAAAATGTGCTTTTCAGGGGCTGAAAAGCATGTTTTGGCCGAGTATGATAATTTTCATTAAAACTTGATTTCTATCACTTCGAATGATGCCAAATGAATAACTTACTTGAATTGGACCATTTTACACTATGTCCATTGTAGATTTGTGTCTCCGACAGTTCGTTAGGTTGCAGGGGACATTTTCAGTTTTTATGGCCAAAATGTGCTTTTCAGGGGCTGAAAAGCATGTTTTGGCCGAGTATGATAATTTTCATTAAAACTTGATTTCTATCCATTTGAATGATGTCAAATGAATAACTTACTTGAATTGGACCATTTTACACTATGTCCATTGTAGATTTGTGTCTCTGACAGTTCGTTTGGTTGCAGGGGACATATTCAGTTTTTATGGCCAAAATGTGCTTTTCAGGGGCTGAAAATATGTTTTGGCCGAATATGATAATTTTCATTAAAACTTGATTTTTATCACTTCGAATGATGCCAAATGAATAACTTACTTGAATTGGACCATTTTACACTATGTCCATTGTAGATTTGTGTCTCTGACAGTTCGTTTGGTTGCAGGGGACATATTCAGTTTTTATGGCCAAAATGTGCTTTTCAGGGGCTGAAAAGCATGTTTTGGCCGAATATGATAATTTTCATTAAAACTTGATTTTTATCACTTCGAATGATGCCAAATGAATAACTTACTTGAATTGGACCATTTTACACTATGTCCATTGTAGATTTGTGTCTCTGACAGTTCGTTTGGTTGCAGGGGACATATTCAGTTTTTATGGCTGTCAAGTCAACTTTGGAGAAGATATGTCTGCCCCTCATCCAGGCCAACAGAGGGCAGAAAAGAAAACCCAAACAAAAGTCACCTCGCCTCATTTCCTGCCTAAGATCATAGGGCATGAGCCAGGATATAACCATTCAGATTCAAGCCTTGAAAGTAGACAGGCGAGAAAGGAGCAAGGAATACCAAGGAATACCCTTCAGACCCGATCACACGCAACTGGTAGGATAAAATAAGTACCACCTAAATGCCAGCTGATTGATGCTTAATTTGCTTCTCGCAACCTTAAGTTGCACTCTTTGTATTTTCCCTTAACTTGGATTACTCATATGACCTATCTCTGTAAAGTGAATATTTGTGTTTGATTTACTCGATCAGTTAATGTACCCATGCACTTCCACTCTATCATTTCAACACTCTCCTGCTTTTCTGTAGTAAATTCAAGATGCTAGTAGTAAACTCAAGAGCAACACTTTGATCACCATAGTAACGTGAAACTTGAGTGACGTCACATGCTCCCTCCTTTCCCCTTTCTTTAAGGTTTTCAACCTAACCACTTCCTATCACCATAAACTTCAATAAAAGTGTAAACTGGAAGGATTTGAGTTGTTCCTGCGTTGATAAGATCGGGGCCCCTTTTCAAGTTTGGGGCAAAATTTGAAGAAAAGGAGAGATAACTTGACAGTTGAAAACCAGCGTGGCATCATAGACAAAGGATTAAAGGCCTTGAGTCAAAGCCAACGCAGTCGTCGGAAGGGCCTCAAGAGGAGCGAGGCCTCAAGCCATGGCGGAAGAAGCCACTGGGAAAACAATTGAGCAGCTAAGGCTCGAAAGGGCCAAAGCAGAAAGAGCCTTCTTCAATCAAGCCAGGTACCTAAGGAAAGAGGCAAGAAAACTGGAGAAATCAAAGTTGCTGAGGGAATACAATAGGTTCTATGCACAAGCACGAGAGGTAGATAACACCAATAGCGATTACGAACTCGGCCTCCTTGCCGAACGGGGAGGTTCTGAGGAAGATATCGGAGGAATATTGGAGAAAATAAAGAAGACCCAAGAAGACTGTGATACCAAGCTGACAGAAGTAAGGGAGATAGTACAATTAAGTCTCTGGGAGAGATGCGGCAGGACTGAGCTCACGTCTGCAATGGCGGAAGCAGAAATATACTGCGGACACGCCCTTAGGACCCCAGTGACTGCGGCGTGTAATGATGCCTATGAACGGCAAGTAACCCATGCTAGAAGAAGCATACTTGAGCTCATGACAGCGTTCAAGGAATGGGAAGAATGGATCCCAAAAGAAGAAAGACCCACCTGGGAGAAAAGACTACAAGACCTAAAAGAAAAGAGGGTCACCATCAATACAAGGGAGGCAGAACACCTACAAATGTCCAAGGAGGAGGGAGCAGAACAAGAAGGAACCCTCCGAACAAAGCCTGCAGAACAGGCACCCGGTCTCAAAATTAAGGCCACAAGTCTGCCCAAATTCGAGGGCTCCAGAAGAGATTTCTACCCGTGGAAGAGGACCTGGGAAAGCCTTCAGAAACAAGGCGAGCCAACTGGCTCGAAGGAAGCCCGAAGGCTCCAACTCCTTGAAAGTGTGGACGGGAGAATCTGCAGAGACCTAGGCCTGTACACCTGTCAGACCGCCGAAGACATATTCAGGATGCTGGAAAACCGATTTGGAAACAAAACAACAATAGCCTTGGAGATCGTTGAAGACCTGGATAAAATCCCCATCCTGACATTAGACCAACCCCGGAAAGTGATTGACATGATCCGAGCAATCGAAAAGGCCCTCAACGATCTCATAGAAATCGACAACACTGCAGCCATCAAAAATCTGCTTGTAATCAGATCAATAGAGAGGAAATTACCAGAAAGAATAAAGATGAACTGGTTAGACTTCATGACCAACCAAGCTAATGGAGTCACCCCAGACAACCACTTTGACAGCCTCCTAAGGTACCTGAAGGGCCAAGAGGGGGTCTTGGAGAGGGCCGAGCAGCTTAATACACCTCTGAAGCCCGAGAGAAGATCAGGGGAACCGAGGCAAAGCGAACCCAGAAGGTACGCCTCAACCAAGTCCACGAGCAAAGGGGGATGTGTCGTCTGCGGGGAAGAGGGGCACGGAGAGAAGCTGTTCTTCTGCAAGGCGTTCAAAAACCTGAAACCGAAAGACAAGTTGAGTGCAGTTGAAAGGTTGGGAGCCTGCAAAAAGTGCCTAGGGTGTCACAAGGATGAAAGCGAATGCAGGGACACTTACTTGTGCAGGAAACAGAGCTGCAAGAGAGACCATCACTTTTTCCTGTGTCAGAGAGAAAAAGCGACACCAAGACCAAACACGGGGAGGCTCGAATTGACAGAACGACAACAGCGATTCGTGTCTGGACTGTCCCCCGAAGCGGCAGAAGAATGGAAGAGTGCCTTCACCAATGTTTCGGCAAGGTCGCTCTGCACCGACAAGTCTGCAGCAATGGGGCATGGTGAAGGAGAGGAACTCCCAGTGATGCTTATGCTCCTCGAAGTAACAGCCAATGCAGGTCAGAAGATCGGAACACTGATTGACTTGGCATCTGACACAAACTACATTACCCACAGCGCAGCCAAGAGACTCAACCTCAGAAGCGAGAAGGTCACTCTATTGGTCCACGGTGTTGGGGGGATGGTTCTGAAAGAGAGAACAAAAAAGTACCAGCTCCGAGTGAGAATCAAGACACCCACGGGGACGGTAAGAGACCATGAACTCACTTGCTATGGTTTGAAAGAAATAGCCAAGATAAGTAGAACCATCAAACCTGAAGAACTGAAAGGGTTCTTCCCAGAAGTCAGCTTAGAGGACCTGCACAGACCAGAGCAGGTCGAGCTCCTCATCGGTCACCGGGAAGGACGCCTCGCACCACAGAGGGTGAAAGTGATCGGCGACCTCGTCTTATGGGACGGACCATTGGGGAAGACCGTTGGTGGAACGCACCCAGACCTCTTTGAGGAAGAGAGTGTGGCAGCTCGCACATCCAAAACACACTTTGCACGGTCCATGAGGGCCACGGCTGTGAAATACCAAGAACTCAGAGAATCAAAGGAATTCAAAGCTGAAACTAGAAGCACTGTCACAGACAAAGAATTCCTCAACTGGTGGAAATGGGACAGTATTGGGGCAGCCTGCGAACCAAAGTGTGGAGGATGCAGATGTGGAAACTGCCAGCCAGGAGGCAAGGAGATGACACTGAGCGAGGAGAGAGAGCTGGAAGTCATCAGAAAAGGCCTCACCTATGTCACCACTGATGATCACGTCAACCAACCTCACTGGGATACGAAATACCCATGGATCGAAGACCCCATTTCTCTACCCTACAACAGAAGTGGAGTAGAAGCAACCTTTCTGAGGACAGAAAAACAACTCAAGAAAGAACCCAAGTGGAAAGTGGCATACGCATCCCAAGTCCATGAAATGGTGGAAAGAAGAGCAGCGAAGAAACTCAGCAAAGAAATGATCACCAATTGGAGAGGACCGGTGTGGTACGTTAGCCACTTGGTAGCGCCAAACCCCCACTCCGTCACCACACCAGTGCGCCTGGTCTGGAACAGCAGCCAGAAGTTCAAGGGACTTAGCATGAACGATATCCTGTTGAAAGGACCAGACGTCCTCAACCCAATCCGAGCAGTTTTACTCAGATTCAGAAGAGGAGTGCATGCAGCCCTTGGAGACATCAAGAAGATGTACAACTCAGTGTGGTTGGAAGAACCAGAAATGCACCTACACAGATTTCTTTGGAGAGACACAGAAGAAAGTGAAATTGAGGAGTATGCCATCACCCGAGTCAACATTGGCGATCGTCCAGCAGGATGCATTGCACAGCTGGCGATGAGAGAGACTGCAAAGCTACCCATGTTTGCTCACCTAAAAGAGGAGTGCAGAATCCTGGAGGAAGACTCTTACGTTGACGATGTGCTGACCTCTCATAACGACTTGGAAAAACTGGATGGATACACCAAAAGGGTTGAAGAGATCCTGAAAGCAGGTGGCTTCATCCTCAAACCCTGGCTCCGGTCAGGCCAAAGTGGGAGGGAGATACTCACAGCAGGAGCATCTTCCAGCAATATACTCATTCTACCAAATCAAAGAAGAGGAGAAGACGACAAAGCCCTTGGAGTCGGCTACATTGTCGAAAGCGACAAACTGTACCCCATGACCTCAGTTAACTTCTCTAAGAGAAGAAAGAAAATGAGAGTGGGTCAAAACCTCCTGGAAGAAGAGGTGAGAGAAAACACTCCCAAACCACTGACCAGGAGACAATTACTAAGCCAGGTAGCTGGCCTCTATGATCCGATAGGCCTTGTCACCCCCGCCAAGCAGAAGGGTGCCATTCTCGTCAGGAAAGCTTTCCAAGAAGCTGGAACCAGCAGAACCCAAGACACGTGGGACAAACCTCTATCTGAAAAGTTAAGGGAAGAAGCAATCCAGTTATTTGAAGAATACGTCCGTCTCAGCCAAGTTACCTTCCACAGGAGCCTCACGCCACGGAACTGGACCCGAAAACCGTGGGGAGTGACATTCTCTGACGGAAGTGACCAGAGTTACGGGGCCGTGGTGTACCTCAGATGGGAGACAGCGACGGGCACCGAAGTCAGACTCGTCGAGTCCAAGGCGAAACTATCACCACTTGACCAGAAGGGAGAACCAGTGAAAGCTGAGATATGTGGCGCTGTCTATGCAGCTCGCCTCAGGATATACATCGGAAAGCACAGTCGAATGGAGATTGAAAGATGGATCCACCTAGTGGACAGTCAAACTGTGTTAGGAGCAATCCAAAGAGACAGTTACGGATATCAAACCTTCTTCGCGAACAGAGTTGGAGAAATTCAGAAGACCACGTCCGTTGACGACTGGTGGTGGATCCAGGGAGACCTCAATGTAGCGGACATGCTAACAAGAGGAGTTGCCCCGGAGGACCTCAGAGAGGGCTCCGCGTGGCAAGACGGACCCGAATTCCTAAGGCTGCCCATAGAGGAGTGGCCAAAGAAGTCGGCCAAAGAAGTCGCTGCCCATGCAAGGGAAGGAATCAACAAACTCCAAAGGAAGTCCTTCACTGCCGTACAGACCAGGTCACAGACGAGAGGAAGGACGAGCGATGCACCATCTGCCGGAACAAGTAATCCGACCCATGCCACGAATGGGGGAGATCGGAGTATCCCACGAGGGGCTGCAAACGGAGATGATCCCCGAGCCCGAAGACCTCCAGCCGGATCTGCTGTGAAAGAACTGATCGATGTAAGGAGATTCAGCAGCCTAACCAAATTGATCAGGGTCATAGCCTGGGTATGGAGAGCGGCAACAAAATGGAAAAGTGTATTGGAACAAGACCCAACTTCAAGTAAACCAAAGAGCCAGAGACTTTCATCAGACCAGATAAAGTCCAGAGCCAAGCAAGCTGTACTTACACTAAGTGAGTACGAAGATTCAAAGAGAGACCTCTTCCAGGCAGCCCAAGAGGGCGCGTCCTTCCAAGACACCACCCTCAACAGGTTGGCGGTATACAGAGAGGCGGAGACCGAACTCTTGGTCTGCGGAGGAAGATTCCAAATCTTCGACAACGACAAAACAGCCGTACCAATTCTACCCCATGATGCATGGATATCTTCTCTTCTGGCACAAGAAGCCCACAACGCAAACCATGAAGAAACAGCAGGTACACTCCTGCGCATGAGGAAGAAAGCGTGGGTTATAAGAGGCCGAAGATTGGCTCAGAAGGTCGTAAACAATTGTGTAACCTGCAGAAAAAACAGAGCCAAAAGATGCCAACAAATCATGAGCGACCTCCCATCCGAGCGAACAACGCCAGCCAGACCATTTCAATACGCAACTGTGGACCTGTTCGGCCCTTACGAAGTGAAGGATGAGGTGAAGAAAAGATCAGGACTCAAAGTATGGGGACTAGTTTTCTGCTGCATGGCATCCCGAGCCCTACACACAGACGTAGTAAATGACCTGTCATCTGAAGGCTTTCTGTTGGCCTACAAGAGATTTGCAGCATTACGGGGACACCCGAAGAAGATATGGTCAGACCCTGGAAAAAACTTTGTGGGCGCCAGGCCAGCCCTCAAAGAACTGCATGCCTTCCGGAGGAAGCTGGAAGCATCCAGAGTCGAGGATGAAGCCTCCACGCACGGAACGGAATGGAACTGGAAACTCCACCCTGCGGACTCCCCACACCGAAATGGAGCTGCCGAGGCCGCAGTACGCGCTGTAAAACGTGCCCTGCACAACCTGGCAGGAGACAGATGCTTCACGTGGAGTGAGTTCCAAACCTTCCTCTACATGGCTGCCAATCTGGCCAACGAAAGACCCATTGACGCCAGGACGCAAAGTCGTGAGGAATGCATAGACTACATCAGCCCAAACACCCTTCTGCTGGGAAGGACAGGACCTGAGGGAGATGTAGGAAGCTTCAACTTTCAAGGATACCCCTACAAGAGACTAAGAGCCATCCAGACCGAAGTCGACCGATTCTGGAAGAAGTGGAGCCAGCTGGCGGGACCCAACTTGTTCATCCGAAGTAAGTGGCACACAACGAACAGAAATGTAGCCACGGGAGATATCGTCTGGCTGGCCGACCAAAATGCTCTAAGGGGCCAGTACAAGCTTGGACGAGTCGATAGTGTCGTCCCCGACACAAGAGGCATCGTCAGAGATGTACACGTCAAGACCTTCCCAAGCTACCCCGTCTCTACTACCAAATCTGATCACGCGAAGAAACCCCCCACAAAAATCCCCTCAACAATTCTGCATAGAGATGTACGACGCATCATTGTCCTGATACCTGTGGAAGAACAGAAATAGACCAACAAAGAAACGAACGAGAGCAACCAGGAACTGTGTGACCTCTCTGGGTTCAGGAACCGAGAGGCCAAGTGGGAGGTGTCAAGTCAACTTTGGAGAAGATATGTCTGCCCCTCATCCAGGCCAACAGAGGGCAGAAAAGAAAACCCAAACAAAAGTCACCTCGCCTCATTTCCTGCCTAAGATCATAGGGCATGAGCCAGGATATAACCATTCAGATTCAAGCCTTGAAAGTAGACAGGCGAGAAAGGAGCAAGGAATACCAAGGAATACCCTTCAGACCCGATCACACGCAACTGGTAGGATAAAATAAGTACCACCTAAATGCCAGCTGATTGATGCTTAATTTGCTTCTCGCAACCTTAAGTTGCACTCTTTGTATTTTCCCTTAACTTGGATTACTCATATGACCTATCTCTGTAAAGTGAATATTTGTGTTTGATTTACTCGATCAGTTAATGTACCCATGCACTTCCACTCTATCATTTCAACACTCTCCTGCTTTTCTGTAGTAAATTCAAGATGCTAGTAGTAAACTCAAGAGCAACACTTTGATCACCATAGTAACGTGAAACTTGAGTGACGTCACATGCTCCCTCCTTTCCCCTTTCTTTAAGGTTTTCAACCTAACCACTTCCTATCACCATAAACTTCAATAAAAGTGTAAACTGGAAGGATTTGAGTTGTTCCTGCGTTGATAAGATCGGGGCCCCTTTTCAAGTTTGGGGCAAAATTTGAAGAAAAGGAGAGATAACTTGACAATGGCCAAAATGTGCTTTTCAGGGGCTGAAAAGCATGTTTTGGCCGAATATGATAATTTTCATTAAAACTTGATTTCTATCACTTCGAATGATGCCAAATGAATAACTTACTTGAATTGGACCATTTTACACTATGTCCATTGTAGATTTGTGTCTCTGACAGTTCGTTTGGTTGCAGGGGACATATTCAGTTTTTATGGCCAAAATGTGCTTTTCAGGGGCTGAAAAGCATGTTTTGGCCGAATATGATAATTTTCATTAAAACTTGATTTCTATCACTTCGAATGATGCCAAATGAATAACTTACTTGAATTGGACCATTTTACACTATGTCCATTGTAGATTTGTGTGTCCGACAGTTTGTTTGGTTGCAGGGGACATTTTCAGTTTTTATGGCCAAAATGTGCTTTTCAGGGGCTGAAAAGCATGTTTTGGCCGAGTATGATAATTTACATTAAAACTTGATTTCTATCACTTCGAATGATGCCAAATGAATAACTTACTTGAATTGGACCATTTTACACTATATCCATTGTAGATTTGTGTGTCCGACAGTTTGTTTGGTTGCAGGGGACATTTTCAGTTTTTATGGCCAAAATGTGCTTTTCAGGGGCTGAAAAGCATGTTTTGGCCGAGTATGATAATTTTCATTAAAACTTGATTTCTATCCATTTGAATGATGCCAAATGAATAACTTACTTGAATTGGACCATTTTACACTATGTCCATTGTAGATTTGTGTCTCTGACAGTTCGTTTGGTTGCAGGGGACATATTCAGTTTTTATGGCCAAAATGTGCTTTTCAGGGGCTGAAAAGCATGTTTTGGCCGAATATGATAATTTTCATTAAAACTTGATTTCTATCACTTCGAATGATGCCAAATGAATAACTTACTTGAATTGGACCATTTTACACTATGTCCATTGTAGATTTGTGTCTCTGACAGTTCGTTTGGTTGCAGGGGACATATTCAGTTTTTATGGCCAAAATGTGCTTTTCAGGGGCTGAAAAGCATATTTTGGCCGAATATGATAATTTTCATTAAAACTTGATTTCTATCACTTCGAATGATGCCAAATGAATAACTTACTTGAATTGGACCATTTTACACTATGTCCATTGTAGATTTGTGTCTCCGACAGTTTGTTTGGTTGCAGGGGACATTTTCAGTTTTTATGCCCAAAATGTGCTTTTCAGGGGCTGAAAAGCATGTTTTGGCCGAGTATGATAATTTTCATTAAAACTTGATTTCTATCCATTTGAATGATGCCAAATGAATAACTTACTTGAATTGGACCATTTTACACTATGCCCATTGTAGATTTGTGTCTCTGACAGTTCGTTTGGTTGCAGGGGACATATTCAGTTTTTATGGCCAAAATGTGCTTTTCAGGGGCTGAAAAGCATGTTTTGGCCGAGTATGATAATTTTCATTAAAACTTGATTTCTATCACTTCGAATGATGCCAAATGAATAACTTACTTGAATTGGACCATTTTACACTATGTCCATTGTAGATTTGTGTCTCCGACAGTTCGTTAGGTTGCAGGGGACATTTTCAGTTTTTATGGCCAAAATGTGCTTTTCAGGGGCTGAAAAGCATGTTTTGGCCGAGTATGATAATTTTCATTAAAACTTGATTTCTATCCATTTGAATGATGTCAAATGAATAACTTACTTGAATTGGACCATTTTACACTATGTCCATTGTAGATTTGTGTCTCTGACAGTTCGTTTGGTTGCAGGGGACATATTCAGTTTTTATGGCCAAAATGTGCTTTTCAGGGGCTGAAAATATGTTTTGGCCGAATATGATAATTTTCATTAAAACTTGATTTGTATCACTTCGAATGATGCCAAATGAATAACTTACTTGAATTGGACCATTTTACACTATGTCCATTGTAGATTTGTGTCTCTGACAGTTCGTTTGGTTGCAGGGGACATATTCAGTTTTTATGGCCAAAATGTGCTTTTCAGGGGCTGAAAAGCATGTTTTGGCCGAATATGATAATTTTCATTAAAACTTGATTTTTATCACTTCGAATGATGCCAAATGAATAACTTACTTGAATTGGACCATTTTACACTATGTCCATTGTAGATTTGTGTCTCTGACAGTTCGTTTGGTTGCAGGGGACATATTCAGTTTTTATGGCCAAAATGTGCTTTTCAGGGGCTGAAAAGCATGTTTTGGCCGAATATGATAATTTTCATTAAAACTTGATTTCTATCACTTCGAATGATGCCAAATGAATAACTTACTTGAATTGGACCATTTTACACTATGTCCATTGTAGATTTGTGTCTCTGACAGTTCGTTTGGTTGCAGGGGACATATTCAGTTTTTATGGCCAAAATGTGCTTTTCAGGGGCTGAAAAGCATGTTTTGGCCGAATATGATAATTTTCATTAAAACTTGATTTCTATCACTTCGAATGATGCCAAATGAATAACTTACTTGAATTGGACCATTTTACACTATGTCCATTGTAGATTTGTGTGTCCGACAGTTTGTTTGGTTGCAGGGGACATTTTCAGTTTTTATGGCCAAAATGTGCTTTTCAGGGGCTGAAAAGCATGTTTTGGCCGAGTATGATAATTTACATTAAAACTTGATTTCTATCACTTCGAATGATGCCAAATGAATAACTTACTTGAATTGGACCATTTTACACTATATCCATTGTAGATTTGTGTGTCCGACAGTTTGTTTGGTTGCAGGGGACATTTTCAGTTTTTATGGCCAAAATGTGCTTTTCAGGGGCTGAAAAGCATGTTTTGGCCGAGTATGATAATTTTCATTAAAACTTGATTTCTATCCATTTGAATGATGCCAAATGAATAACTTACTTGAATTGGACCATTTTACACTATGTCCATTGTAGATTTGTGTCTCTGAAAGTTCGTTTGGTTGCAGGGGACATATTCAGTTTTTATGGCCAAAATGTGCTTTTCAGGGGCTGAAAAGCATGTTTTGGCCGAATATGATAATTTTCATTAAAACTTGATTTCTATCACTTCGAATGATGCCAAATGAATAACTTACTTGAATTGGACCATTTTACACTATGTCCATTGTAGATTTGTGTCTCTGACAGTTCGTTTGGTTGCAGGGGACATATTCAGTTTTCATGGCCAAAATGTGCTTTTCAGGGGCTGAAAAGCATGTTTTGGCCGAATATGATAATTTTCATTAAAACTTGATTTCTATCATTTCGAATGATGCCAAATGAATAACTTACTTGAATTGGACCATTTTACACTATATCCATTGTAGATTTGTGTGTCCGACAGTTTGTTTGGTTGCAGGGGACATTTTCAGTTTTTATGGCCAAAATGTGCTTTTCAGGGGCTGAAAAGCATGTTTTGGCCGAGTATGATAATTTTCATTAAAACTTGATTTCTATCCATTTGAATGATGCCAAATGAATAACTTACTTGAATTGGACCATTTTACACTATGTCCATTGTAGATTTGTGTCTCTGACAGTTCGTTTGGTTGCAGGGGACATATTCAGTTTTTATGGCCAAAATGTGCTTTTCAGGGGCTGAAAAGCATGTTTTGGCCGAATATGATAATTTTCATTAAAACTTGATTTCTATCACTTCGAATGATGCCAAATGAATAACTTACTTGAATTGGACCATTTTACACTATGTCCATTGTAGATTTGTGTCTCTGACAGTTCGTTTGGTTGCAGGGGACATATTCAGTTTTCATGGCCAAAATGTGCTTTTCAGGGGCTGAAAAGCATGTTTTGGCCGAATATGATAATTTTCATTAAAACTTGATTTCTATCATTTCGAATGATGCCAAATGAATAACTTACTTGAATTGGACCATTTTACACTATGTCCATTGTAGATTTGTGTCTCCGACAGTTTGTTTGGTTGCAGGGGACATTTTCAGTTTTTATGGCCAAAATGTGCTTTTCAGGGGCTGAAAAGCATGTTTTGGCCGAGTATGATAATTTTCATTAAAACTTGATTTCTATCCATTTGAATGATGCCAAATGAATAACTTACTTGAATTGGACCATTTTACACTATGTCCATTGTAGATTTGTGTCTCTGACAGTTCGTTTGGTTGCAGGGGACATATTCAGTTTTTATGGCCAAAATGTGCTTTTCAGGGGCTGAAAAGCATGTTTTGGCCGAGTATGATAATTTACATTAAAACTTGATTTCTATCACTTCGAATGATGCCAAATGAATAACTTACTTGAATTGGACCATTTTACACTATATCCATTGTAGATTTGTGTGTCCGACAGTTTGTTTGGTTGCAGGGGACATTTTCAGTTTTTATGGCCAAAATGTGCTTTTCAGGGGCTGAAAAGCATGTTTTGGCCGAGTATGATAATTTTCATTAAAACTTGATTTCTATCCATTTGAATGATGCCAAATGAATAACTTACTTGAATTGGACCATTTTACACTATGTCCATTGTAGATTTGTGTCTCTGACAGTTCGTTTGGTTGCAGGGGACATATTCAGTTTTTATGGCCAAAATGTGCTTTTCAGGGGCTGAAAAGCATGTTTTGGCCGAATATGATAATTTTCATTAAAACTTGATTTCTATCACTTCGAATGATGCCAAATGAATAACTTACTTGAATTGGACCATTTTACACTATGTCCATTGTAGATTTGTGTCTCTGACAGTTCGTTTGGTTGCAGGGGACATATTCAGTTTTTATGGCCAAAATGTGCTTTTCAGGGGCTGAAAAGCATATTTTGGCCGAATATGATAATTTTCATTAAAACTTGATTTCTATCACTTCGAATGATGCCAAATGAATAACTTACTTGAATTGGACCATTTTACACTATGTCCATTGTAGATTTGTGTCTCCGACAGTTTGTTTGGTTGCAGGGGACATTTTCAGTTTTTATGCCCAAAATGTGCTTTTCAGGGGCTGAAAAGCATGTTTTGGCCGAGTATGATAATTTTCATTAAAACTTGATTTCTATCCATTTGAATGATGCCAAATGAATAACTTACTTGAATTGGACCATTTTACACTATGCCCATTGTAGATTTGTGTCTCTGACAGTTCGTTTGGTTGCAGGGGACATATTCAGTTTTTATGGCCAAAATGTGCTTTTCAGGGGCTGAAAAGCATGTTTTGGCCGAGTATGATAATTTTCATTAAAACTTGATTTCTATCACTTCGAATGATGCCAAATGAATAACTTACTTGAATTGGACCATTTTACACTATGTCCATTGTAGATTTGTGTCTCCGACAGTTCGTTAGGTTGCAGGGGACATTTTCAGTTTTTATGGCCAAAATGTGCTTTTCAGGGGCTGAAAAGCATGTTTTGGCCGAGTATGATAATTTTCATTAAAACTTGATTTCTATCCATTTGAATGATGTCAAATGAATAACTTACTTGAATTGGACCATTTTACACTATGTCCATTGTAGATTTGTGTCTCTGACAGTTCGTTTGGTTGCAGGGGACATATTCAGTTTTTATGGCCAAAATGTGCTTTTCAGGGGCTGAAAATATGTTTTGGCCGAATATGATAATTTTCATTAAAACTTGATTTTTATCACTTCGAATGATGCCAAATGAATAACTTACTTGAATTGGACCATTTTACACTATGTCCATTGTAGATTTGTGTCTCTGACAGTTCGTTTGGTTGCAGGGGACATATTCAGTTTTTATGGCCAAAATGTGCTTTTCAGGGGCTGAAAAGCATGTTTTGGCCGAATATGATAATTTTCATTAAAACTTGATTTTTATCACTTCGAATGATGCCAAATGAATAACTTACTTGAATTGGACCATTTTACACTATGTCCATTGTAGATTTGTGTCTCTGACAGTTCGTTTGGTTGCAGGGGACATATTCAGTTTTTATGGCCAAAATGTGCTTTTCAGGGGCTGAAAAGCATGTTTTGGCCGAATATGATAATTTTCATTAAAACTTGATTTCTATCACTTCGAATGATGCCAAATGAATAACTTACTTGAATTGGACCATTTTACACTATGTCCATTGTAGATTTGTGTCTCTGACAGTTCGTTTGGTTGCAGGGGACATATTCAGTTTTTATGGCCAAAATGTGCTTTTCAGGGGCTGAAAAGCATGTTTTGGCCGAATATGATAATTTTCATTAAAACTTGATTTCTATCACTTCGAATGATGCCAAATGAATAACTTACTTGAATTGGACCATTTTACACTATGTCCATTGTAGATTTGTGTGTCCGACAGTTTGTTTGGTTGCAGGGGACATTTTCAGTTTTTATGGCCAAAATGTGCTTTTCAGGGGCTGAAAAGCATGTTTTGGCCGAGTATGATAATTTACATTAAAACTTGATTTCTATCACTTCGAATGATGCCAAATGAATAACTTACTTGAATTGGACCATTTTACACTATATCCATTGTAGATTTGTGTGTCCGACAGTTTGTTTGGTTGCAGGGGACATTTTCAGTTTTTATGGCCAAAATGTGCTTTTCAGGGGCTGAAAAGCATGTTTTGGCCGAGTATGATAATTTTCATTAAAACTTGATTTCTATCCATTTGAATGATGCCAAATGAATAACTTACTTGAATTGGACCATTTTACACTATGTCCATTGTAGATTTGTGTCTCTGAAAGTTCGTTTGGTTGCAGGGGACATATTCAGTTTTTATGGCCAAAATGTGCTTTTCAGGGGCTGAAAAGCATGTTTTGGCCGAATATGATAATTTTCATTAAAACTTGATTTCTATCACTTCGAATGATGCCAAATGAATAACTTACTTGAATTGGACCATTTTACACTATGTCCATTGTAGATTTGTGTCTCTGACAGTTCGTTTGGTTGCAGGGGACATATTCAGTTTTCATGGCCAAAATGTGCTTTTCAGGGGCTGAAAAGCATGTTTTGGCCGAATATGATAATTTTCATTAAAACTTGATTTCTATCATTTCGAATGATGCCAAATGAATAACTTACTTGAATTGGACCATTTTACACTATATCCATTGTAGATTTGTGTGTCCGACAGTTTGTTTGGTTGCAGGGGACATTTTCAGTTTTTATGGCCAAAATGTGCTTTTCAGGGGCTGAAAAGCATGTTTTGGCCGAGTATGATAATTTTCATTAAAACTTGATTTCTATCCATTTGAATGATGCCAAATGAATAACTTACTTGAATTGGACCATTTTACACTATGTCCATTGTAGATTTGTGTCTCTGACAGTTCGTTTGGTTGCAGGGGACATATTCAGTTTTTATGGCCAAAATGTGCTTTTCAGGGGCTGAAAAGCATGTTTTGGCCGAATATGATAATTTTCATTAAAACTTGATTTCTATCACTTCGAATGATGCCAAATGAATAACTTACTTGAATTGGACCATTTTACACTATGTCCATTGTAGATTTGTGTCTCTGACAGTTCGTTTGGTTGCAGGGGACATATTCAGTTTTCATGGCCAAAATGTGCTTTTCAGGGGCTGAAAAGCATGTTTTGGCCGAATATGATAATTTTCATTAAAACTTGATTTCTATCATTTCGAATGATGCCAAATGAATAACTTACTTGAATTGGACCATTTTACACTATGTCCATTGTAGATTTGTGTCTCCGACAGTTTGTTTGGTTGCAGGGGACATTTTCAGTTTTTATGGCCAAAATGTGCTTTTCAGGGGCTGAAAAGCATGTTTTGGCCGAGTATGATAATTTTCATTAAAACTTGATTTCTATCCATTTGAATGATGCCAAATGAATAACTTACTTGAATTGGACCATTTTACACTATGTCCATTGTAGATTTGTGTCTCTGACAGTTCGTTTGGTTGCAGGGGACATATTCAGTTTTTATGGCCAAAATGTGCTTTTCAGGGGCTGAAAAGCATGTTTTGGCCGAATATGATAATTTTCATTAAAACTTGATTTCTATCACTTCGAATGATGCCAAATGAATAACTTACTTGAATTGGACCATTTTACACTATGTCCATTGTAGATTTGTGTCTCCGACAGTTTGTTTGGTTGCAGGGGACATTTTCAGTTTTTATGGCCAAAATGTGCTTTTCAGGGGCTGAAAAGCATGTTTTGGCCGAATATGATAATTTTCATTAAAACTTGATTTCTATCACTTCGAATGATGCCAAATGAATAACTTACTTGAATTGGACCATTTTACACTATGTCCATTGTAGATTTGTGACTCCGACAGTTTGTTTGGTTGCAGGGGACATTTTCAGTTTTTATGGCCAAAATGTGCTTTTCAGGGGCTGAAAAGCATGTTTTGGCCGAGTATGATAATTTTCATTAAAACTTGATTTCTATCCATTTGAATGATGCCAAATGAATAACTTACTTGAATTGGACCATTTTACACTATGTCCATTGTAGATTTGTGTCTCTGACAGTTCGTTTGGTTGCAGGGGACATATTCAGTTTTTATGGCCAAAATGTGCTTTTCAGGGGCTGAAAAGCATGTTTTGGCCGAATATGATAATTTTCATTAAAACTTGATTTCTATCACTCGAATGATGCCAAATGAATAACTTACTTGAATTGGACCATTTTACACTATGTCAATTGTAGATTTGTGTCTCCGACAGTTTGTTTGGTTGCAGGGGACATTTTCAGTTTTTATGGCCAAAATGTGCTTTTCAGGGGCTGAAAAGCATGTTTTGGCCGAGTATGATAATTTTCATTAAAACTTGATTTCTATCCATTTGAATGATGCCAAATGAATAACTTACTTGAATTGGACCATTTTACACTATGTCCATTGTAGATTTGTGTCTCTGACAGTTCGTTTGGTTGCAGGGGACATATTCAGTTTTTATGGCCAAAATGTGCTTTTCAGGGGCTGAAAAGCATGTTTTGGCCAAATATGATAATTTTCATTAAAACTTGATTTCTATCACTTCGAATGATGCCAAATGAATAACTTATTTGAATTGGACCATTTTACACTATGTCCATTGTAGATTTGTGTCTCTGACAGTTCGTTTGGTTGCAGGGGACATATTAAGTTTTTATGGCCAAAATGTGCTTTTCAGGGGCTGAAAAGCATGTTTTGGCCGAGTATGATAATTTTCATTAAAACTTGATTTCTATCACTTCGAATGATGCCAAATGAATAACTTACTTGAATTGGACCATTTTACACTATGTCCATTGTAGATTTGTGTCTCCGACAGTTCGTTTGGTTGCAGGGGACATTTTCAGTTTTTATGGCCAAAATGTGCTTTTCAGGGGCTGAAAAGCATGTTTTGGCCGAATATGATAATTTTCATTAAAACTTGATTTCTATCACTTCGAATGATGCCAAATGAATAACTTACTTGAATTGGACCATTTTACACTATGTCCATTGTAGATTTGTGTCTCTGACAGTTCGTTTGGTTGCAGGGGACATATTCAGTTTTTATGGCCAAAATGTGCTTTTCAGGGTCTGAAAAGCATGTTTTGGCCGAATATGATAATTTTCATTAATACTTGATTTCTATCACTTCGAATGATGCCAAATGAATAACTTACTTGAATTGGACCATTTTACACTATGTCCATTGTAGATTTGTGTCTCCGACAGTTTGTTTGGTTGCAGGGGACATTTTCAGTTTTTATGGCCAAAATGTGCTTTTCAGGGGCTGAAAAGCATGTTTTGGCCGAGTTTGATAATTTTCATTAAAACTTAATTTCTATCACTTCGAATGATGCCAAATGAATAATTTACTTGAATCGGACCATTTTACACTATGTCCATTGTAGATTTGTATCTCTGACAGTTTGTTTGGTTGCAGGGGACATATTCCGTTTTTATGGCCAAAATGTGCTTTTCAGGGGCTGAAAAGCACGTTTTGGCAGAATATGATAATTTTCATTAAAACTTGATTTCTATCACTTCGAATGATGCCAAATGAATAACTTACTTGAATTGGACCATTTTACACTATGTCCATTGTAGATTTGTGTGTCCGACAGTTTGTTTGGTTGCAGGGGACATTTTCAGTTTTTATGGCCAAAATGTGCTTTTCAGGGGCTGAAAAGCATGTTTTGGCCGAGTATGATAATTTTCATTAAAACTTGATTTCTATCACTTCGAATGATGCCAAATGAATAACTTACTTGAATTGGACCATTTTACACTATGTCCATTGTAGATTTGTGTCTCTGACAGTTCGTTTGGTTGCAGGGGACATTTTCAGTTTTTATGGCCAAAATGTGCTTTTCAGAGGCTGAAAAGCATGTTTTGGCAGAGTATGATAATTTTCATTAAAACTTAATTTCTATCACTTCGAATGATGCCAAATGAATAATTTACTTGAATTGGACCATTTTACACTATGTGTATTGTAGATTTGTGTCTCTGACAGTTCGTTTGGTTGCAGGGGACATATTAAGTTTTTATGGCCAAAATGTGCTTTTCAGGGGCTGAAAAGCATGTTTTGGCCGAGTATGATAATTTTCATTAAAACTTGATTTCTATCACTTCGAATGATGCCAAATGAATAACTTACTTGAATTGGACCATTTTACACTATGTCCATTGTAGATTTGTGTCTCCGACAGTTCGATTGGTTGCAGGGGACATTTTCAGTTTTTATGGCCAAAATGTGCTTTTCAGGGGCTGAAAAGCATGTTTTGGCCGAATATGATAATTTTCATTAAAACTTGATTTCTATCACTTCGAATGATGCCAAATGAATAACTTACTTGAATTGGACCATTTTACACTATGTCCATTGTAGATTTGTGTCTCCGACAGTTTGTTTGGTTGCAGGGGACATTTTCAGTTTTTATGGCCAAAATGTGCTTTCAGGGGCTGAAAAGCATGTTTTGGCCGAGTATGATAATTTTCATTAAAACTTGATTTCTATCCATTTGAATGATGCCAAATGAATAACTTACTTGAATTGGACCATTTTACACTATGTCCATTGTAGATTTGTGTCTCTGACAGTTCGTTTGGTTGCAGGGGACATATTCAGTTTTTATGGCCAAAATGTGCTTTTCAGGGGCTGAAAAGCATGTTTTGGCCGAATATGATAATTTTCATTAAAACTTGATTTCTATCACTTCGAATGATGCCAAATGAATAACTTACTTGAATTGGACCATTTTACACTATGTCCATTGTAGATTTGTGTCTCTGACAGTTCGTTTGGTTGCAGGGGACATATTCAGTTTTTATGGCCAAAATGTGCTTTTCAGGGGCTGAAAAGCATGTTTTGGCCGAATATGATAATTTTCATTAAAACTTGATTTCTATCACTTCGAATGATGCCAAATGAATAACTTACTTGAATTGGACCATTTTACACTATGTCCATTGTAGATTTGTGTCTCCGACAGTTTGTTTGGTTGCAGGTGACATTTACAGTTTTTATGGCCAAAATGTGCTTTTCAGGGGCTGAAAAGCATGTTTTGGCCGAGTATGATAATTTTCATTAAAACTTGATTTCTATCCATTTGAATGATGCCAAATGAATAACTTACTTGAATTGGACCATTTTACACTATGTCCATTGTAGATTTGTGTCTCTGACAGTTCGTTTGGTTGCAGGGGACATATTCAGTTTTTATGGCCAAAATGTGCTTTTCAGGGGCTGAAAAGCATGTTTTGGCCGAGTTTGATAATTTTCATTAAAACTTAATTTCTATCACTTCGAATGATGCCAAATGAATAATTTACTTGAATCGGACCATTTTACACTATGTCCATTGTAGATTTGTATCTCTGACAGTTCGTTTGGTTGCAGGGGACATATTCAGTTTTTATGGCCAAAATGTGCTTTTCAGGGGCTGAAAAGCACGTTTTGGCAGAATATGATAATTTTCATTAAAACTTGATTTCTATCCATTTGAATGATGCCAAATGAATATCTTACTTGAATTTGAACATTTTACACTATGTCCATTGTAGATTTGTGTCTCCGACAGTTCGTTTGGTTGCAGGGGACATTTTCAGTTTTTATGGCCACAATGTGCTTTTCAGGGGCTGAAAAGCATGTTTTGGCCGAATATGATAATTTTCATTAAAACTTGATTTCTATCACTTCGAATGATGCCAAATGAATAACTTACTTGAATTGGACTATTTTACACTATGTCCATTGTAGATTTGTGTCTCCGACAGTTTGTTTGGTTGCAGGGGACATTTTCAGTTTTTATGGCCAAAATGTGCTTTTCAGGGGCTGAAAAGCATGTTTTGGCCGAGTATGATAATTTTCATTAAAACTTGATTTCTATCCATTTGAATGATGCCAAATGAATAACTTACTTGAATTGGACCATTTTACACTATGTCCATTGTAGATTTGTGTCTCTGACAGTTCGTTTGGTTGCAGGGGACATTTTCAGTTTTTATGGCCAAAATGTGCTTTTCAGAGGCTGAAAAGCATGTTTTGGCAGAGTATGATAATTTTCATTAAAACTTAATTTCTATCACTTCGAATGATGCCAAATGAATAATTTACTTGAATTGGACCATTTTACACTATGTGTATTGTAGATTTGTGTCTCTGACAGTTCGTTTGGTTGCAGGGGACATATTAAGTTTTTATGGCCAAAATGTGCTTTTCAGGGGCTGAAAAGCATGTTTTGGCCGAGTATGATAATTTTCATTAAAACTTGATTTCTATCACTTCGAATGATGCCAAATGAATAACTTACTTGAATTGGACCATTTTACACTATGTCCATTGTAGATTTGTGTCTCCGACAGTTCGATTGGTTGCAGGGGACATTTTCAGTTTTTATGGCCAAAATGTGCTTTTCAGGGGCTGAAAAGCATGTTTTGGCCGAATATGATAATTTTCATTAAAACTTGATTTCTATCACTTCGAATGATGCCAAATGAATAACTTACTTGAATTGGACCATTTTACACTATGTCCATTGTAGATTTGTGTCTCCGACAGTTTGTTTGGTTGCAGGGGACATTTTCAGTTTTTATGGCCAAAATGTGCTTTCAGGGGCTGAAAAGCATGTTTTGGCCGAGTATGATAATTTTCATTAAAACTTGATTTCTATCCATTTGAATGATGCCAAATGAATAACTTACTTGAATTGGACCATTTTACACTATGTCCATTGTAGATTTGTGTCTCTGACAGTTCGTTTGGTTGCAGGGGACATATTCAGTTTTTATGGCCAAAATGTGCTTTTCAGGGGCTGAAAAGCATGTTTTGGCCGAATATGATAATTTTCATTAAAACTTGATTTCTATCACTTCGAATGATGCCAAATGAATAACTTACTTGAATTGGACCATTTTACACTATGTCCATTGTAGATTTGTGTCTCTGACAGTTCGTTTGGTTGCAGGGGACATATTCAGTTTTTATGGCCAAAATGTGCTTTTCAGGGGCTGAAAAGCATGTTTTGGCCGAATATGATAATTTTCATTAAAACTTGATTTCTATCACTTCGAATGATGCCAAATGAATAACTTACTTGAATTGGACCATTTTACACTATGTCCATTGTAGATTTGTGTCTCCGACAGTTTGTTTGGTTGCAGGTGACATTTACAGTTTTTATGGCCAAAATGTGCTTTTCAGGGGCTGAAAAGCATGTTTTGGCCGAGTATGATAATTTTCATTAAAACTTGATTTCTATCCATTTGAATGATGCCAAATGAATAACTTACTTGAATTGGACCATTTTACACTATGTCCATTGTAGATTTGTGTCTCTGACAGTTCGTTTGGTTGCAGGGGACATATTCAGTTTTTATGGCCAAAATGTGCTTTTCAGGGGCTGAAAAGCATGTTTTGGCCGAGTTTGATAATTTTCATTAAAACTTAATTTCTATCACTTCGAATGATGCCAAATGAATAATTTACTTGAATCGGACCATTTTACACTATGTCCATTGTAGATTTGTATCTCTGACAGTTCGTTTGGTTGCAGGGGACATATTCAGTTTTTATGGCCAAAATGTGCTTTTCAGGGGCTGAAAAGCACGTTTTGGCAGAATATGATAATTTTCATTAAAACTTGATTTCTATCCATTTGAATGATGCCAAATGAATATCTTACTTGAATTTGAACATTTTACACTATGTCCATTGTAGATTTGTGTCTCCGACAGTTCGTTTGGTTGCAGGGGACATTTTCAGTTTTTATGGCCAAAATGTGCTTTTCAGGGGCTGAAAAGCATGTTTTGGCCGAATATGATAATTTTCATTAAAACTTGATTTCTATCACTTCGAATGATGCCAAATGAATAACTTACTTGAATTGGACTATTTTACACTATGTCCATTGTAGATTTGTGTCTCCGACAGTTTGTTTGGTTGCAGGGGACATTTTCAGTTTTTATGGCCAAAATGTGCTTTTCAGGGGCTGAAAAGCATGTTTTGGCCGAGTATGATAATTTTCATTAAAACTTGATTTCTATCCATTTGAATGATGCCAAATGAATAACTTACTTGAATTGGACCATTTTACACTATGTCCATTGTAGATTTGTGTCTCTGAAAGTTCGTTTGGTTGCAGGGGACATATTCAGTTTTTATGGCCAAAATGTGCTTTTCAGGGGCTGAAAAGCATGTTTTGGCCGAGTATGATAATTTTCATTAAAACTTGATTTCTATCACTTCGAATGATGCCAAATGAATAACTTACTTGAATTGGACCATTTTACACTATGTCCATTGTAGATTTGTGTCTCCGACAGTTCGTTTGGTTGCAGGGGACATTTTCAGTTTTTATGGCCAACTTGTGCTTTTCAGGGGCTGAAAAGCATGTTTTGGCCGAATATGATAATTTTCATTAAAACTTGATTTCTATCACTTCGAATGATGCCCCTATGAATAACTTACTTGAATTGGACCATTTTACACTATGTCCATTGTAGATTTGTGTCTCCGACAGTTTGTTTGGTTGCAGGGGACATTTTCAGTTTTTATGCCCAAAATGTGCTTTTCAGGGGCTGAAAAGCATGTTTTGGCCGAGTATGATAATTTTCATTAAAACTTGATTTCTATCCATTTGAATGATGCCAAATGAATAACTTACTTGAATTGGACCATTTTACACTATGTCCATTGTAGATTTGTGTCTCTGACAGTTCGTTTGGTTGCAGGGGACATATTCAGTTTTTATGGCCAAAATGTGCTTTTCAGGGGCTGAAAAGCATGTTTTGGCCGAATATGATAATTTTCATTAAAACTTGATTTCTATCACTTCGAATGATGCCAAATGAATAATTTACTTGAATTGGACCATTTTACACTATGTCCATAGTAGATTTGTGTCTCCGACAGTTTGTTTGGTTGCAGGGGACATTTACAGTTTTTATGGCCAAAATGTGCTTTTCAGGGGCTGAAAAGCATGTTTTGGCCGAGTATGATAATTTTCATTAAAACTTGATTTCTATCCATTTGAATGATGCCAAATGAATAACTTACTTGAATTGGACCATTTTACACTATGTCCATTGTAGATTTGTGTCTCTGACAGTTCGTTTGGTTGCAGGGGACATATTCAGTTTTTATGGCCAAAATGTGCTTTTCAGGGGCTGAAAAGCATGTTTTGGCCGAATATGATAATTTTCATTAAAACTTGATTTCTATCACTTCGAATGATGCCAAATGAATAACTTACTTGAATTGGACCATTTTACACTATGTCCATTGTAGATTTGTGTCTCTGACAGTTCGTTTGGTTGCAGGGGACATATTAAGTTTTTATGGCCAAAATGTGCTTTTCAGGGGCTGAAAAGCATGTTTTGGCCGAGTATGATAATTTTCATTAAAACTTGATTTCTATCACATCGAATGATGCCAAATGAATAACTTACTTGAATTGGACCATTTTACACTATGTCCATTGTAGATTTGTGTCTCCGACAGTTCGATTGGTTGCAGGGGACATTTTCAGTTTTTATGGCCAAAATGTGCTTTTCAGGGGCTGAAAAGCATGTTTTGGCCGAGTATGATAATTTTCATTAAAACTTGATTTCTATCCATTTGAATGATGCCAAATGAATAACTTACTTGAATTGGACCATTTTACACTATGTCCATTGTAGATTTGTGTCTCTGACAGTTCGTTTGGTTGCAGGGGACATATTCAGTTTTTATGGCCAAAATGTGCTTTTCAGGGGCTGAAAAGCATGTTTTGGCCGAGTTTGATAATTTTCATTAAAACTTAATTTCTATCACTTCGAATGATGCCAAATGAATAATTTACTTGAATCGGACCATTTTACACTATGTCCATTGTAGATTTGTATCTCTGACAGTTCGTTTGGTTGCAGGGGACATATTCAGTTTTTATGGCCAAAATGTGCTTTTCAGGGGCTGAAAAGCACGTTTTGGCAGAATATGATAATTTTCATTAAAACTTGATTTCTATCCATTTGAATGATGCCAAATGAATATCTTACTTGAATTGGAACATTTTACACTATGTCCATTGTAGATTTGTTTCTCTGACAGTTCGTTTGGTTGCAGGGGACATATTCAGTTTTTATGGCCAAAATGTGCTTTTCAGGGGCTGAAAAGCATGTTTTGGCCGAGTATGATAATTTTCATTAAAACTTGATTTCTATCACTTCGAATGATGCCAAATGAATATCTTACTTGAATTGGACCATTTTACACTATGTCCATTGTAGATTTGTGTCTCTGACAGTTCGTTTGGTTGCAGGGGACATTTTCAGTTTTTATGGCCAAAATGTGCTTTTCAGAGGCTGAAAAGCATGTTTTGGCAGAGTATGATAATTTTCATTAAAACTTAATTTCTATCACTTCGAATGATGCCAAATGAATAACTTACTTGAATTTGAACATTTTACACTATGTCCATTGTAGATTTGTGTCTCTGACAGTTCGTTTTGTTGCAGGGGACATATTCAGTTTTTATGGCCAAAATGTGCTTTTCAGGGGCTGAAAAGCATGTTTTGGCCGAATATGATAATTTTCATTAAAACTTGATTTCTATCACTTCGAATGATGCCAAATGAATAACTTACTTGAATTGGACCATTTTACACTATGTCCATTGTAGATTTGTGTCTCCGACAGTTTGTTTGGTTGCAGGGGACATTTTCAGTTTTTATGGCCAAAATGTGCTTTTCAGGGGCTGAAAAGCATGTTTTGGCCGAGTATGATAATTTTCATTAAAACTTGATTTCTATCCATTTGAATGATGCCAAATGAATAACTTACTTGAATTGGACCATTTTACACTATGTCCATTGTAGATTTGTGTCTCTGACAGTTCGTTTGGTTGCAGGGGACATATTCAGTTTTTATGGCCAAAATGTGCTTTTCAGGGGCTGAAAAGCATGTTTTGGCCGAATATGATAATTTTCATTAAAACTTGATTTCTATCACTTCGAATGATGCCAAATGAATAACTTACTTGAATTGGACCATTTTACACTATGTCCATTGTAGATTTGTGTCTCTGACAGTTCGTTTGGTTGCAGGGGACATATTCAGTTTTTATGGCCAAAATGTGCTTTTCAGGGGCTGAAAAGCATGTTTTGGCCGAGTATGATAATTTTCATTAAAACTTGATTTCTATCACTTCGAATGATGCCAAATGAATAACTTACTTGAATTGGACCATTTTACACTATGTCCATTGTAGATTTGTGTCTCCGACAGTTCGTTAGGTTGCAGGGGACATTTTCAGTTTTTATGGCCAAAATGTGCTTTTCAGGGGCTGAAAAGCATGTTTTGGCCGAGTATGATAATTTTCATTAAAACTTGATTTCTATCCATTTGAATGATGTCAAATGAATAACTTACTTGAATTGGACCATTTTACACTATGTCCATTGTAGATTTGTGTCTCTGACAGTTCGTTTGGTTGCAGGGGACATATTCAGTTTTTATGGCCAAAATGTGCTTTTCAGGGGCTGAAAATATGTTTTGGCCGAATATGATAATTTTCATTAAAACTTGATTTTTATCACTTCGAATGATGCCAAATGAATAACTTACTTGAATTGGACCATTTTACACTATGTCCATTGTAGATTTGTGTCTCTGACAGTTCGTTTGGTTGCAGGGGACATATTCAGTTTTTATGGCCAAAATGTGCTTTTCAGGGGCTGAAAAGCATGTTTTGGCCGAATATGATAATTTTCATTAAAACTTGATTTTTATCACTTCGAATGATGCCAAATGAATAACTTACTTGAATTGGACCATTTTACACTATGTCCATTGTAGATTTGTGTCTCTGACAGTTCGTTTGGTTGCAGGGGACATATTCAGTTTTTATGGCCAAAATGTGCTTTTCAGGGGCTGAAAAGCATGTTTTGGCCGAATATGATAATTTTCATTAAAACTTGATTTCTATCACTTCGAATGATGCCAAATGAATAACTTACTTGAATTGGACCATTTTACACTATGTCCATTGTAGATTTGTGTCTCTGACAGTTCGTTTGGTTGCAGGGGACATATTCAGTTTTTATGGCCAAAATGTGCTTTTCAGGGGCTGAAAAGCATGTTTTGGCCGAATATGATAATTTTCATTAAAACTTGATTTCTATCACTTCGAATGATGCCAAATGAATAACTTACTTGAATTGGACCATTTTACACTATGTCCATTGTAGATTTGTGTGTCCGACAGTTTGTTTGGTTGCAGGGGACATTTTCAGTTTTTATGGCCAAAATGTGCTTTTCAGGGGCTGAAAAGCATGTTTTGGCCGAGTATGATAATTTACATTAAAACTTGATTTCTATCACTTCGAATGATGCCAAATGAATAACTTACTTGAATTGGACCATTTTACACTATATCCATTGTAGATTTGTGTGTCCGACAGTTTGTTTGGTTGCAGGGGACATTTTCAGTTTTTATGGCCAAAATGTGCTTTTCAGGGGCTGAAAAGCATGTTTTGGCCGAGTATGATAATTTTCATTAAAACTTGATTTCTATCCATTTGAATGATGCCAAATGAATAACTTACTTGAATTGGACCATTTTACACTATGTCCATTGTAGATTTGTGTCTCTGACAGTTCGTTTGGTTGCAGGGGACATATTCAGTTTTTATGGCCAAAATGTGCTTTTCAGGGGCTGAAAAGCATGTTTTGGCCGAATATGATAATTTTCATTAAAACTTGATTTCTATCACTTCGAATGATGCCAAATGAATAACTTACTTGAATTGGACCATTTTACACTATGTCCATTGTAGATTTGTGTCTCTGACAGTTCGTTTGGTTGCAGGGGACATATTCAGTTTTCATGGCCAAAATGTGCTTTTCAGGGGCTGAAAAGCATGTTTTGGCCGAATATGATAATTTTCATTAAAACTTGATTTCTATCATTTCGAATGATGCCAAATGAATAACTTACTTGAATTGGACCATTTTACACTATGTCCATTGTAGATTTGTGTCTCCGACAGTTTGTTTGGTTGCAGGGGACATTTTCAGTTTTTATGGCCAAAATGTGCTTTTCAGGGGCTGAAAAGCATGTTTTGGCCGAGTATGATAATTTTCATTAAAACTTGATTTCTATCCATTTGAATGATGCCAAATGAATAACTTACTTGAATTGGACCATTTTACACTATGTCCATTGTAGATTTGTGTCTCTGACAGTTCGTTTGGTTGCAGGGGACATATTCAGTTTTTATGGCCAAAATGTGCTTTTCAGGGGCTGAAAAGCATGTTTTGGCCGAATATGATAATTTTCATTAAAACTTGATTTCTATCACTTCGAATGATGCCAAATGAATAACTTACTTGAATTGGACCATTTTACACTATGTCCATTGTAGATTTGTGTCTCCGACAGTTTGTTTGGTTGCAGGGGACATTTTCAGTTTTTATGGCCAAAATGTGCTTTTCAGGGGCTGAAAAGCATGTTTTGGCCGAATATGATAATTTTCATTAAAACTTGATTTCTATCACTTCGAATGATGCCAAATGAATAACTTACTTGAATTGGACCATTTTACACTATGTCCATTGTAGATTTGTGACTCCGACAGTTTGTTTGGTTGCAGGGGACATTTTCAGTTTTTATGGCCAAAATGTGCTTTTCAGGGGCTGAAAAGCATGTTTTGGCCGAGTATGATAATTTTCATTAAAACTTGATTTCTATCCATTTGAATGATGCCAAATGAATAACTTACTTGAATTGGACCATTTTACACTATGTCCATTGTAGATTTGTGTCTCTGACAGTTCGTTTGGTTGCAGGGGACATATTCAGTTTTTATGGCCAAAATGTGCTTTTCAGGGGCTGAAAAGCATGTTTTGGCCGAATATGATAATTTTCATTAAAACTTGATTTCTATCACTCGAATGATGCCAAATGAATAACTTACTTGAATTGGACCATTTTACACTATGTCAATTGTAGATTTGTGTCTCCGACAGTTTGTTTGGTTGCAGGGGACATTTTCAGTTTTTATGGCCAAAATGTGCTTTTCAGGGGCTGAAAAGCATGTTTTGGCCGAGTATGATAATTTTCATTAAAACTTGATTTCTATCCATTTGAATGATGCCAAATGAATAACTTACTTGAATTGGACCATTTTACACTATGTCCATTGTAGATTTGTGTCTCTGACAGTTCGTTTGGTTGCAGGGGACATATTCAGTTTTTATGGCCAAAATGTGCTTTTCAGGGGCTGAAAAGCATGTTTTGGCCAAATATGATAATTTTCATTAAAACTTGATTTCTATCACTTCGAATGATGCCAAATGAATAACTTATTTGAATTGGACCATTTTACACTATGTCCATTGTAGATTTGTGTCTCTGACAGTTCGTTTGGTTGCAGGGGACATATTAAGTTTTTATGGCCAAAATGTGCTTTTCAGGGGCTGAAAAGCATGTTTTGGCCGAGTATGATAATTTTCATTAAAACTTGATTTCTATCACTTCGAATGATGCCAAATGAATAACTTACTTGAATTGGACCATTTTACACTATGTCCATTGTAGATTTGTGTCTCCGACAGTTCGTTTGGTTGCAGGGGACATTTTCAGTTTTTATGGCCAAAATGTGCTTTTCAGGGGCTGAAAAGCATGTTTTGGCCGAATATGATAATTTTCATTAAAACTTGATTTCTATCACTTCGAATGATGCCAAATGAATAACTTACTTGAATTGGACCATTTTACACTATGTCCATTGTAGATTTGTGTCTCTGACAGTTCGTTTGGTTGCAGGGGACATATTCAGTTTTTATGGCCAAAATGTGCTTTTCAGGGTCTGAAAAGCATGTTTTGGCCGAATATGATAATTTTCATTAATACTTGATTTCTATCACTTCGAATGATGCCAAATGAATAACTTACTTGAATTGGACCATTTTACACTATGTCCATTGTAGATTTGTGTCTCCGACAGTTTGTTTGGTTGCAGGGGACATTTTCAGTTTTTATGGCCAAAATGTGCTTTTCAGGGGCTGAAAAGCATGTTTTGGCCGAGTTTGATAATTTTCATTAAAACTTAATTTCTATCACTTCGAATGATGCCAAATGAATAATTTACTTGAATCGGACCATTTTACACTATGTCCATTGTAGATTTGTATCTCTGACAGTTTGTTTGGTTGCAGGGGACATATTCCGTTTTTATGGCCAAAATGTGCTTTTCAGGGGCTGAAAAGCACGTTTTGGCAGAATATGATAATTTTCATTAAAACTTGATTTCTATCACTTCGAATGATGCCAAATGAATAACTTACTTGAATTGGACCATTTTACACTATGTCCATTGTAGATTTGTGTGTCCGACAGTTTGTTTGGTTGCAGGGGACATTTTCAGTTTTTATGGCCAAAATGTGCTTTTCAGGGGCTGAAAAGCATGTTTTGGCCGAGTATGATAATTTTCATTAAAACTTGATTTCTATCACTTCGAATGATGCCAAATGAATAACTTACTTGAATTGGACCATTTTACACTATGTCCATTGTAGATTTGTGTCTCTGACAGTTCGTTTGGTTGCAGGGGACATTTTCAGTTTTTATGGCCAAAATGTGCTTTTCAGAGGCTGAAAAGCATGTTTTGGCAGAGTATGATAATTTTCATTAAAACTTAATTTCTATCACTTCGAATGATGCCAAATGAATAATTTACTTGAATTGGACCATTTTACACTATGTGTATTGTAGATTTGTGTCTCTGACAGTTCGTTTGGTTGCAGGGGACATATTAAGTTTTTATGGCCAAAATGTGCTTTTCAGGGGCTGAAAAGCATGTTTTGGCCGAGTATGATAATTTTCATTAAAACTTGATTTCTATCACTTCGAATGATGCCAAATGAATAACTTACTTGAATTGGACCATTTTACACTATGTCCATTGTAGATTTGTGTCTCCGACAGTTCGATTGGTTGCAGGGGACATTTTCAGTTTTTATGGCCAAAATGTGCTTTTCAGGGGCTGAAAAGCATGTTTTGGCCGAATATGATAATTTTCATTAAAACTTGATTTCTATCACTTCGAATGATGCCAAATGAATAACTTACTTGAATTGGACCATTTTACACTATGTCCATTGTAGATTTGTGTCTCCGACAGTTTGTTTGGTTGCAGGGGACATTTTCAGTTTTTATGGCCAAAATGTGCTTTCAGGGGCTGAAAAGCATGTTTTGGCCGAGTATGATAATTTTCATTAAAACTTGATTTCTATCCATTTGAATGATGCCAAATGAATAACTTACTTGAATTGGACCATTTTACACTATGTCCATTGTAGATTTGTGTCTCTGACAGTTCGTTTGGTTGCAGGGGACATATTCAGTTTTTATGGCCAAAATGTGCTTTTCAGGGGCTGAAAAGCATGTTTTGGCCGAATATGATAATTTTCATTAAAACTTGATTTCTATCACTTCGAATGATGCCAAATGAATAACTTACTTGAATTGGACCATTTTACACTATGTCCATTGTAGATTTGTGTCTCTGACAGTTCGTTTGGTTGCAGGGGACATATTCAGTTTTTATGGCCAAAATGTGCTTTTCAGGGGCTGAAAAGCATGTTTTGGCCGAATATGATAATTTTCATTAAAACTTGATTTCTATCACTTCGAATGATGCCAAATGAATAACTTACTTGAATTGGACCATTTTACACTATGTCCATTGTAGATTTGTGTCTCCGACAGTTTGTTTGGTTGCAGGTGACATTTACAGTTTTTATGGCCAAAATGTGCTTTTCAGGGGCTGAAAAGCATGTTTTGGCCGAGTATGATAATTTTCATTAAAACTTGATTTCTATCCATTTGAATGATGCCAAATGAATAACTTACTTGAATTGGACCATTTTACACTATGTCCATTGTAGATTTGTGTCTCTGACAGTTCGTTTGGTTGCAGGGGACATATTCAGTTTTTATGGCCAAAATGTGCTTTTCAGGGGCTGAAAAGCATGTTTTGGCCGAGTTTGATAATTTTCATTAAAACTTAATTTCTATCACTTCGAATGATGCCAAATGAATAATTTACTTGAATCGGACCATTTTACACTATGTCCATTGTAGATTTGTATCTCTGACAGTTCGTTTGGTTGCAGGGGACATATTCAGTTTTTATGGCCAAAATGTGCTTTTCAGGGGCTGAAAAGCACGTTTTGGCAGAATATGATAATTTTCATTAAAACTTGATTTCTATCCATTTGAATGATGCCAAATGAATATCTTACTTGAATTTGAACATTTTACACTATGTCCATTGTAGATTTGTGTCTCCGACAGTTCGTTTGGTTGCAGGGGACATTTTCAGTTTTTATGGCCAAAATGTGCTTTTCAGGGGCTGAAAAGCATGTTTTGGCCGAATATGATAATTTTCATTAAAACTTGATTTCTATCACTTCGAATGATGCCAAATGAATAACTTACTTGAATTGGACTATTTTACACTATGTCCATTGTAGATTTGTGTCTCCGACAGTTTGTTTGGTTGCAGGGGACATTTTCAGTTTTTATGGCCAAAATGTGCTTTTCAGGGGCTGAAAAGCATGTTTTGGCCGAGTATGATAATTTTCATTAAAACTTGATTTCTATCCATTTGAATGATGCCAAATGAATAACTTACTTGAATTGGACCATTTTACACTATGTCCATTGTAGATTTGTGTCTCTGAAAGTTCGTTTGGTTGCAGGGGACATATTCAGTTTTTATGGCCAAAATGTGCTTTTCAGGGGCTGAAAAGCATGTTTTGGCCGAGTATGATAATTTTCATTAAAACTTGATTTCTATCACTTCGAATGATGCCAAATGAATAACTTACTTGAATTGGACCATTTTACACTATGTCCATTGTAGATTTGTGTCTCCGACAGTTCGTTTGGTTGCAGGGGACATTTTCAGTTTTTATGGCCAACTTGTGCTTTTCAGGGGCTGAAAAGCATGTTTTGGCCGAATATGATAATTTTCATTAAAACTTGATTTCTATCACTTCGAATGATGCCCCTATGAATAACTTACTTGAATTGGACCATTTTACACTATGTCCATTGTAGATTTGTGTCTCCGACAGTTTGTTTGGTTGCAGGGGACATTTTCAGTTTTTATGCCCAAAATGTGCTTTTCAGGGGCTGAAAAGCATGTTTTGGCCGAGTATGATAATTTTCATTAAAACTTGATTTCTATCCATTTGAATGATGCCAAATGAATAACTTACTTGAATTGGACCATTTTACACTATGTCCATTGTAGATTTGTGTCTCTGACAGTTCGTTTGGTTGCAGGGGACATATTCAGTTTTTATGGCCAAAATGTGCTTTTCAGGGGCTGAAAAGCATGTTTTGGCCGAATATGATAATTTTCATTAAAACTTGATTTCTATCACTTCGAATGATGCCAAATGAATAATTTACTTGAATTGGACCATTTTACACTATGTCCATAGTAGATTTGTGTCTCCGACAGTTTGTTTGGTTGCAGGGGACATTTACAGTTTTTATGGCCAAAATGTGCTTTTCAGGGGCTGAAAAGCATGTTTTGGCCGAGTATGATAATTTTCATTAAAACTTGATTTCTATCCATTTGAATGATGCCAAATGAATAACTTACTTGAATTGGACCATTTTACACTATGTCCATTGTAGATTTGTGTCTCTGACAGTTCGTTTGGTTGCAGGGGACATATTCAGTTTTTATGGCCAAAATGTGCTTTTCAGGGGCTGAAAAGCATGTTTTGGCCGAATATGATAATTTTCATTAAAACTTGATTTCTATCACTTCGAATGATGCCAAATGAATAACTTACTTGAATTGGACCATTTTACACTATGTCCATTGTAGATTTGTGTCTCTGACAGTTCGTTTGGTTGCAGGGGACATATTAAGTTTTTATGGCCAAAATGTGCTTTTCAGGGGCTGAAAAGCATGTTTTGGCCGAGTATGATAATTTTCATTAAAACTTGATTTCTATCACATCGAATGATGCCAAATGAATAACTTACTTGAATTGGACCATTTTACACTATGTCCATTGTAGATTTGTGTCTCCGACAGTTCGATTGGTTGCAGGGGAC
>NW_027520039.1:2500-115000 GCF_051989625.1 Stigmatopora argus
TGTGGGGGGGTGTGTGTGTGGGGGGGTGTGTGGTGTGGGGGGGTGTGTGTGTGGGGGGGTGTGTGTGTGGGGGGGGGTGTGTGTGTGGGGGGGTGTGTGTGTGGGGGGGTGTGTGTGTGGGGGGGTGTGTGTGTGGGGGGGGGTGGTGTGTGTGGGGGGGTGTGGTGTGTGGGGGGGTGTGTGTGTGGGGGGGGTGTGTGTGTGTGGGGGGGTGTGTGTGTGTGGGGGTGTGTGTGTGTGGGGGTGTGTGTGTGTGGGGGGTGTGTGTGTGTGGGGGTGTGTGTGTGTGGGGGTGTGTGTGTGTGGGGGGTGTGGTGTGTGGGGGTGTGTGTGTGTGGGGGGGTGTGTGTGGGGGGGGGTGTGTGTGGGGGGGGGTGTGTGTGGGGGGGGGTGTGTGTGGGGGGGGGTGTGTGTGGGGGGGGGTGTGTGGTGGGGGGGGGTGTGTGTGGGGGGGGGTGTGTGGGGGGGGGGGGTGTGTGTGGGGGGGGGGTGTGTGTGGGGGGGGGGTGTGTGTGGGGGGGGGTGTGTGTGGGGGGGGGGTGTGTGGGGGGGGGTGTGTGTGGGGGGGGGTGTGTGTGGGGGGGGGGTGTGTGTGGGGGGGGGGTGTGTGTGGGGGGGGGTGTGTGTGTGGGGGGGTGTGTGTGTGGGGGGGGTGTGTGTGTGGGGGGGTGTGTGTGTGGGGGGGTGTGTGTGTGGGGGGGGTGTGTGTGTGGGGGGGTGTGTGGTGTGGGGGGGGGTGTGTGTGTGGGGGGGTGTGTGTGTGGGGGGGTGTGTGGGTGGGGGGGTGTGGTGTGGGGGGGTGTGTGTGTGGGGGGGTGTGGTGTGTGGGGGGGTGTGTGTGTGGGGGGGTGTGTGTGTGGGGGGGGTGTGTGTGTGGGGGGGTGTGGTGTGTGGGGGGGTGTGTGTGTGGGGGGGTGTGTGTGTGGGGGGGTGTGTGTGTGGGGGGGGTGTGTGTGTGGGGGGGTGGTGTGTGGGGGGGGGGTGTGTGTGTGGGGGGGTGTGTGTGTGGGGGGGTGTGTGTGTGGGGGGGTGTGTGTGTGGGGGGGGTGTGTGTGTGGGGGGGGGTGTGTGTGGGGGGGGGTGTGTGTGTGGGGGGGTGTGTGGTGTGGGGGGGGTGTGTGTGTGGGGGGGTGTGTGTGTGGGGGGGTGTGTGTGTGGGGGGGGTGTGTGTGTGGGGGGGTGTGTGGGTGGTGTGGGGGGGTGTGTGTGTGGGGGGGTGTGTGTGTGGGGGGGGTGTGTGGTGGGGGGTGTGTGTGTGGGGGGGTGTGTGTGTGGGGGGGTGTGTGTGTGGGGGGGTGTGTGTGTGGGGGGGTGTGTGTGTGGGGGGGTGTGTGTGTGGGGGGGTGTGTGTGTGGGGGGGTGTGTGTGTGGGGGGGTGTGTGGGTGTGGGGGGGGGTGTGTGGGGTGGGGGGGGGTGTGTGGGTGTGGGGGGGTGTGTGGGTGTGGGGGGGTGTGTGGGTGTGGGGGGGGGTGTGGGTGTGGGGGGGGGTGTGGGTGTGGGGGGTGTGGGGGTGTGTGGGTTTCATTTATTCATTCATTCATTCATCTTCCATAATGCCCATCTACGAAAGAGTTGCGGGGGTTGCTGGAGCCTAACCCAGGTGTCTTCGGGCGAAAGGCAGACTATACCCTAGACTGGTCGCCAGTCAGTCGTAGGGCACACAGAGGTCCGACCCCCCTTTATAGCCACGATAATCAAGGTTTTACTGTACATGTTTTCGTGCCTATACAGAAATACAAGTACACAAGTACAAATATAAAGAACTGTATTTGTTAAATATTACAGCTATGAGTATATGAAAAGACTGTAATGTCCCCCTGTTGAGTCATTACCTTATCGTGTTGGTGGAGCTATGTTGTGTGGGGCATTGTGCCCGGGGTAGGGTCACCCATGGCAAATTGGTCTGAGGTGAGGGACCAGACAAAGAATGACTCAGAAGACCTCTTATGATGAGCAACACTATTGAACGACATCTTCCCTGGCCCAGACGCCGGTCACCGGGGCCCCACTCTGGAGCCATGCCTAGAGGAGGGGTGCGATGGCGAGTACCTACACCCATGGGGCCCGGTCGGGCACAGCCCAAAGAGATGATGTGGGTTCCCCCTCACATGAGTTCACCACCTGTGAGATGGGCCAAAGAGATCGGGTGCGTCTCTCTCTCGAGCAAATATTTACCTTGAGATACGACACAAATTTTGATATACGAGCATACAGAGAGGCTCCTTATGAGAACATCATTTCGCCGCAACTCCCTCGTTTAAATATCTCTATGAGCACTCTGTGGAGCGTAGCATTTTTCAGTTCCCCGTTAGTTGGTGCAGAATGGTGTACGCATGGCGTGCATTTGCACCGCCATCTTGTCCCATTGTGTTTCGTGAATTGAATTTCTTTATCTTGAAAGAAAATTTTCCCATTGAAGCTTTTCGTAACCTGAAGTACAGACATTCAGAAGTAGAAGTACCACTGTAAAGTGGTCTTCTATGGCTACCTAGCTACATAGTATAATTTATAAGTATATAAGTGACTTTCTAATTACCGTATTTTCACCACTATATGGCGCATCGCATTTAAAGCTGCAGTGTCAGTAACGAGTGCTATTTCTGTATTTGACACACACAAGACGCATCGCATTTAAAGGCGCACCCACTAGATGGTGCTGCGCTAAAGGAAATGTCAACAAAACAGTCAGATAGTTCAGCCAAACTTTATTAATAGATTACAAATCAGCTTTCTGACAACTGAATTCACTCCCAACATGAATAAACAAGTTTTTTTAAATTTTCTCCGAGGTTAAAGTATTAGTATTTTCGTGACACAGCAATAGCATAATAACTCATGTTGAACAGGTGGGCATCTCACCAAAGTCGTCATTAATCGAATCAGTAATTTCTGACTTCCTGAAAGCGCGGACCACAGTTGAAACTGAATAACGACAAACATAAATTTAATGTGCTCGATCAACCGAAATGCAACGCCGTTTTGTATATCTCAGCATTCACTGGCGCACCGGAAATAGAGTCTGGGACTGCTTGCCAAAGTTGCCAGAGCTGTTGCGTTTCAATATTTATATAGTTCGCAGTCTAGCTTTGAATGCACTGTTGACGCCAACATCTAGCGGCAGGAGTTCTTTTGTAAATCCAGCCGGAATGACGGCGAGCACCAAATTAGTGTGCTCGCCGTTATACTGGGTGTATTGACCAAAGAACTATATATCCCAGCAGTCACTGCGCAGTACTTTTTCTATGGGGAAAATAGTAGTCGGGGGCTACTTGCCGTAGTTGTGATAGCTGTAGAGGATGGTGTACCCTACCGCCTGATTTATTTTATTTTATCGTGATAACAATTTTAGAATTGGTCCATATATAAAGCGCACTGGATTATAAGGCGCCCTGTCTATTTTGGAGAAAATTTAAGACTTAAGTGCGCCTTTATAGTCGTGAAAATACGGTACATGCACAATTCTTGTCACTCATTGAGACCTTCATATGCACCTTTATCGTTAGCAGCCTCTCCTTTTTTAAACTGCAGCTGATAATTTAGTTTTTTGTCCATTGTACATTACAATAGTACACCCTTAAACGAAGTCTCAACTTCAGTTTTAATATCTTCCACAAAAAAGCGTAATTTCGCATTTTCAATATCACATACCGTAAAACCTCTATTTCAACGGAATGCCGTTCTATTTTTCAAATTTTCTCCCATAGTGCCGTTCAATTAGAGCTGCCGCTCTATTTTTCGACTAGCTGGTCAGAATTTTGAGAAGATGCGGTAAATTTTATGGATGATAAGAGAAACCAGGTAACATATACATATTTTTTTAACAACAGGCATAAATGCATAGCGATTACTGGTAAGTAATGACAAATTCACTGGTGAAAATCAAGTGACACGTCGCTGTTGTAGCTGTCCTCGCCATTCACATCACCTTCCGCATCAGCGTCGAGTGTCTGAGTGAGTTCACGTTCATTGTCGTCAGCATTGGTTCGCGCTTGCTGGAGAAGTTGCAAACCAGTCTGAATCGGGCCGTCTGACCTGAAACAATGGATCTGGCAATCCTTCGAGCCGTCAAAAGGGGTTGGTGCTCGCAGGTTGCCGAATTTGGTGTAGCTCTTCTCGCCGTGCAACATCCAGTTCTCGTAGAACTGTCGGACTTTGGCCTTGAATGGGGCGTTCCAGTAGACCTCGGGGGGCCTTTATACATTTGGTGCAGCCTCCTGGAATCATGGCCACATCAATGTGGAGCTTCTTCAATTGCTTCTTGCTGGCATCGCTAATGTGACAACGGTATCAATCCCAGGCCAGAAGGCGCTTGCCATCTGACCACCTTCTCAGGTTGAGTTAAACCTCTATTTCACCCGCATCCCGCTCTGTTCTTCAAACTTTTCCCGTAGTGACGTTCAATTAGAGGGTGTTGTTCTATTTTTCAATTCTTCCACCAAGGTGCAATTAGAGGGTGCCGTTTTATTAGAGGTGCCGCTCAAATAGAGGTTTTACGGTAACTTGTCAGTCTCCATTAAATATTATCCGCACTTGTTGAAGAAAAGCTGATTCTAAAGACAATCGGTCATGTCCAAACGTTATTTACCTGCAGGTGTGACGTCATCTCAGGGAGACAGGACATAACAGGACATACGTAGTCTGTGCACTGACCACCATGGAGAGTTACATCCCGAAATATGTGCTTGAAAAACGTGAATCCACAGACAATGCAATCAATACTTGAGCATTTTGTGGAAGACAAACTGAGCTGAGTTCCCCTCATTCATCGGATTCGGCAAAGTGCAACAAAATAGGACTGTGCCAAGCTCTACATAATCTAACAACATCGCATGAAATTTATTTTTTTCCCACTTTGTGATATTAAACACAGGCATGTCGGTAAGACGACCAACACGTAAGCTACGTTCACTTTTTGCATATTTTTGCTTAGTCATTCAGACCAGGCTTCAATTGTGGGTGCTTATAATAAGCATCCACAATTGAAGCGCATGTCTAAATAACATGTCATTAATGTTTCTCAGTCTGGACTGACCCAAGCCGTACGTAGGAGTAAGGTCACCCTCGAACAAGCAGAGAATGAATTTCTATCCTTTGTTAGACAACACACTCCACCGGGTCAGTGTCCTCTTGCTGGTAAGTTGCGTTTTGCTTTAGCAGGAGAATTTTATGATTACCGTATTTTCACGACTATTCAGCGCATCGTATTTTTAGCCGCAGTGTCAGTAACGAGTGCTATTTCTGTATTTTAAACACACAAAGCACGCACCGTTTTATTAGACGCATATATATTATATATGGATGAACATCGAAACGCAATAGCGCTGGCTACCGGAGGCAGCTTATTTCCGGGTTCCGGTGCAGTGACTGCTGGGAAATATAGTTCTTGCACGCTACACCCACACGCTAAAAACACGTTTAAAAAAAGCAACGGAAGCAAAACTGAGTTCGGAAGTACTTTATTTAGACATTTTACAACTTACTCAAGTCATCATCACCTACAAATCCCTCAAACTCCTCATCTTCTGTGTCCGAATTAAACAAATGCCCAAACGAGCCTTCCAAAAAGCCGGGTCCCCTCTCTTCGTTCTCAGAGTCACCGTCATTTCCATGTGGCTCCTTAGAAATGATGCCGGCTTTGGCAAAAGCTCAAACAACCGTGCAAGCATACACGTTCGCCCAGGCGGCCACAATCCATTCACAAATCGTAGCGTAAGAAGCCTGCCACTTTTTGTGAAGCCAGGCATGGCATATATATATTATTTATGGATGATTATCGAACCGTAATAGCGCTGTCTACGAAAGCAGCCCCAGACGCCATTTCCGGTGCGCAGTGACTGCTGGGAGTCCTTTTGTCAATACACTAATGGTATCAATATACTACAACGGCGAACACACTAATTTGGTGCTACATGCACCAAATGCACGCTACATCTGCACGCTAAAACACGTTTTTAAAAAGGCAACGGAAGCAAGACTGAGTTTGGTTGTACTTTATTTAGCCATTTTACAATGTACTCGCGTCATCACCAACAAAACCATCAAAGTCCTCATTTTCTGTGTCCGAATTGAACAATTGTCCATCGAAAACGCTGAGTTTAATACGTTCGTCCAGGCAGCCACAATTCATTCCCAAATGGTAGCTAGCTAGTAGTTAGCGTAACTATTCCAAGGCTGTCTTCCATGGTTCGCAACTGCGTTGATGCCGATCGCCAGGCCACAATCCATTCACAAATAGTAGCTAGCTAGTAGCTAGCATAACTAGTATTCCAAGGCTGTCTTCCATGCTTCGCAACTGTGTTGATGCCGAGCGCCAGGCCACAATCCATTTGCAAATAGTAGCTAGCTAGTCTTGATGCCGATCGGCAGGCCACAATCCATTGGATGTATTAACAAAAAAAACTATATATCCCAGCAGTCACTGCGCAGTACTTTATCTACGGGAAAATAGTAGAGTCAGGGGCTGCTTGCCATAGTTGTCCTATCGACTGATTTATTTTATTTTATCGTGATAACAATTTTAGTATTGGTCCATATATAAAGCGCATTGGATTATAAGGCGCCCTGTCTATTTTGGAGCAAATTTCAGACTTATGTGCGCCTTATAGTCGTGAAAATACGGTACTTTTCCTCTGATAAAATGCCGCCTTGTTTCTTTCTGTATAGGAAATTCTGTGCATGCTGATAAAAGGTTCCTAGACAAATATATGCCACAATTCATGAATCACCTCCACTACAGAATAATAGATGTCAGTACTGTTAAGGAGATTTGCAGGTAGGTTTTATGCTCTTTTGCACCATTAAATTGCTAAGTTTTGTCGTTGATAATTTGCACTCTATTCAATATAAATCTATAGCCAATATTTTTCAAATTAATTTAATTCCAAAGTGCCAAAATCACATAATTTTGTTTGTTTCCATTTTATATAGTGTATGTAGAATTAACCAGTCACCCTCTGTTAAATGTGTTTTACACTTATTGAAGAAAAGCTGATTTTACTTGGCCACGCACGATTGTCTTGGAAACTAGTGTCGTGCGTGGCCAAATATTGCTTAATAGCTGTTTTGATGTCATCTGAGGGAGACACTACATATAACTCTGTACACTGATTAGAGGTCCGCTCGAGCCCGACCCGAAATTTGGGTCGCACCCACAGTTGAAGCCTGGTCTGAATGATTAAGCAAAAATATGAATATAGTGAACCCGAAATTCGGGTCGGGCCTAAAATGTCTATCATTACTTCGGGTTTGGGTCGGGCCGGGCTTCTCTCTCACTGAAAAAAAAATGTACAGTGGTACCTCGAGATACGAGCTTAATTCGTTCCGGGACTGAGCTCGTATGTCGCTTTACTCGTAACTCATGAACGTTTCCCATAGAAATGAACTAAAAACAAATTAATTTGTTCCAACCTTCTGAAAAAACACCAAAAACAGGATATGGGATTGGAAAAAGTTTTATTTCTTCTAATTCGCCATCTATTAACAAAGTAACACAACTACTGGTTTAATATTACTAAAATGTGTTTAATAGTACTAAAATTATACAGATTCCGAAGGGGGTAGAGAGAGAGAGATGGACAGAGAGAGTGGGGCGGAGAATGGGGGCGCATTTTGCACGGCAACACGCTCGTTTCATAACATAAACAAATTTAAATGAACTTGGATTGCGATGCAGACACACTCAAAAATAAGTTTAATCTAACCTTACACTAAACTTAATTCTAATTTTGTATTTAAGTTTGATACCTTTACCCCTCAGATGCAACCTATCGAGGGTTGTTTGCTTTTATCTTCCCTTCAAAATTCAGAAAAAGATGCACACAAATGTCCTCACCATAGGATAACGCACGGCCACTTGCCAACGAGAAGTAATATATACTCCTCGTACTAGCGATCGCTACGCCATTCGCGCTGAGTGACGGGGAAAAAAAACACTGAAAAAAATGCAACGCTCCGCCCACTGCTCGTAGATATCTGTTATACACGAAAGAGATGGGGCAAAAAAGACAGTGCGCTAAAATCATAAACAGCCTCTCATGTCTTGGCCACCTGGCTTTCTCGTATCTGGAGATAATTTTTTGCTCGAAATTTTACTCGTATCTCTAAAACAGGGGTGTCAAACCGATCCTCAAAGGGCCGCAGTGGGTGCAGGTTTTCATTCCATCTCAACAAGAGGATACCTTTTGCAAGTGTAATCAATTATTAAAGTCAGGTGCTACTTATTTTAGAAGACACCTGATTGGTTAAAATGTCGGCACTGGATCGGTTGGAACAAAGACCAGGACCCACTGCGGCCCTCGGCGGAATCGGTTTGACACCTCTGCTCTAAATGCTCGTATGTCGGGGTGCTCGTATGTCGAGGTACCACTGTGCAAGTATGAACACAATTCTCAAATGGAATTTACAATTTTAAACCCTTATAGTCTAATTAATCATCATAGTATTTAAAAAATTTTCAAAGTCTGATTCATTCTCCTCAGATTCACCAAACAATTGCTTCCATTCTTCAAGTTTTTTTTTCCCCAAGTGTAAGCATCGGCCAATAGAACGGGCTCTCTCGCCCCATCTGGCTGGCGGACAAAGACAGGTTTTACGTCACCGGCAGAGGGCAGCGTTCCACCTAGATTCGTGTATAACGCGCACCCGATCTTTGCTTCAGTTTTTGGTACAAAATTTTGCGCGTTATACTCGAATAAATAAGTAGTTTGCAAAATAAATAAGTTGGCGTCAACACAAATAAGTGGTCACGAAGGGACCAAAGTGACTGAAGTGGTTAGCAGCCTACTATGAAGACCCGAATAATAGTAGGCACTGGAATAATAGTAGGGAGTGGAAAATTCCAAATGAATTAATAATAGTAGGCACCGGAATAATAGTAGGCAGTGGAAAATTCCAAAAATAATGACTATTAGTAGGCACGAGATAATTAGTGTCTAAACAGATTCGATGCATGTTTTTTGTAAAACGGATCTCGTTTTACGCATTTCGTCTCTAATCCGGATCGTCTCGGTCACTGGTAGCAGACGAAAACGTCATCGTCAACTGCTAATATTGTCATGGTTTAAGCATGATATGCGCACACACATTCCCCTTTCACACGAAACAGGAAATGATTAAATCATTTCCTGTTTCGTTATTTAAGCAGCTATGAGTCATAGCGCTTGGGTCCGAATACATTCACGGTCGCGTCACGACAACGCGGCGCGACCATAACACTTTTACGTGCACCCTATGTGAGTAAATATGTGCCGCGTTGCATTTGTACGGTTTTCTATTGCTTAATACAGGGAATTCCAATCATTAATACGGGGAGGAATTGGCCCAGGTTGACAGGTATGACATTGTAATTATGTATATTGCAACTCTACCAGTGGCAATTGCACATTCTTACTAGTACTAGTACGTTAGTAAAAACAGCACGTGTGCTTTACACGTAGAAAGTTAATGACATAGAACAATGTTGCTGCTGCACGGACTTAATTGAGGCAAAAATTAATAATCGTAGGCACCCGAATAAGAATCGTAGGCATGCGAAAATTTGAGTTGAAAAAATAATCGTAGGCATACGATTATTCGGGTCTTCATAGTATGGAGTTTGGATCCTCGATGAAATCTTCGGTAGGCGCCATAAGGGAGCTTTTCAGGAGGAACTTTTGTGAGAGGTTTTCGGCACACAAGGAAGATGTTGATGGGGAGTTGTGACCGCTGTTTCTTTTGTGGTACAAATATGCTTTTGTCAGGGACGTGAAACTGTCAATACGATTGCCATATTCCATGGCTGTGACTGTGTTGTCATATATCTCTGGGACGCTTTGTTTCAAACTGTAAGCCATATTAAAAGTTTCTAGCCGATTTCTCAAAGAACTAAGACCACGTTCTTCATCGTTATTGCCATCATTGTTTGGGGGGAAATTAAAATTCCACTTTGCTCCTCCGCGCCAACCCGTGTTACTGATTTAAAAAATGCTTGTAAATTATTGTATTTTGTCTAAACAAGTCGAAATTGTGGAAGATTGTATTGTATAGTTTTCATATCTGTGCATCACTTTTGCTTTAAATGATCCCCTTTAAATGGTTTAAAAGACCCAATGGTATTTATAATTTATTTATTATTTTATTGTATATGGATCTTCTCCCATTTTTTTCAGGAGGTGGTTTCCTGTGGAATATGAGCTGGTACCTCATAAAAAAGCAATGCACAGGTAACAAATAGTAATGCAAGATTACTGGGAACATAAAATTGCTTTTGTAATGTATCTGTACCATTCATTTGCAAACCCTCCACAACCCCGGTGCTCAACTACTAATTTTGAAGGTCCCATTAAAAAAACCAAAGGTACCTTTTGGCTTTGGCACTGTTTATTATTTTGGCCCATCATGAATTTGACATAAAAATCATGCTTCACAACAGTGGTCCCCAACCACAAGTCCACAAATTGGTACCGGTTTGCCAGATAAATAAATATTAACATTTTAAACCTCACACACGAGGCACTGTCGATGCTCAATTATGGAGATCATGAGCCAGTGGAGCACTGTACTTGCGATATGCCAGATCTGAAAGACAGTTTCTAGCAATCACACCCCTAATATAACCCACCCAGTAAATCTGTCAACACTGCTTCACCTACGCACAAACACACTCACTCTTCATGCAAGAAGTGTGGCCGGCAGCACGCTGTGAGTAAGTCACGTTTCCAGATTTTAATGTGTCATGGCTCCACAATCAACCGGCTCAGCTGGTCTTCCTCCAGTTTCAAGTCGTCGCCAAAGCTGCTCCCTGATCACGTCCGAGTCGAAGGCTTGCTTGGGGGAGCTGCTGAGCCACTCTTGAGGATGTGGACCAGGAAATTGCGGTTGCTGTTCCCCAGGTGGCACCTTCAGGGGCGTGGCCATGGATGAAGCCTGCCGCTGCCGGCTGACTCTAAGGAGCCGCCCCACAGCTGCTGGATGTGGCAATCCACTTTTGGCCTACACCAGTGCAGCTTCAGTTCTATAAGCCCCCTCCCCTCCCCTTTGGTTTGCGAGAAAAAAATAGGGGGAGCTTTAGCACAGCTTTACAGGGTAATTAACAGAAACAAACAAAGTTTGTTTTCTCTTTCAGAGCCTTGGAGGACATCAGGGAGAGCATAAACGAGTTGAAGTACTACAGAGCCAATATCTTCAAAGCCAATTGTGACGTACAAAACGGCTCAATAGGAACAACAACAAGAAACAAACAATAAATTGCAAACATTCGAGATCAGTGAACATTGTGCGTCAACCAAATTCTCTATATATAGAGCTTTTGTGGTTCATTTGTGTCTGTATTCTTCAAAAGTTTATAAAACAGCTAACTTGTAATTTCCATTGGTTATTTAGTGTTGAGTTTATCATCATATGTATCATTTATCAGTGTTATCCTACATTTGCTACCGTATATGAATGTCTTAATCGCGCTGAAGTACTCAACGAATCCTTTCGCCTGCTATGAACTTTTTGTGCTACGACTATGGACTTTGGATACACCTTTACACCTGAGAGTCTGGACAATATGTTTTGACATTCTGGGAGGCTGTCCAGGATTGAAGAAGCAGTTCCCGCAAATAATGTGATCTCAACAGTTATTTTCACCAAGAAGACTGAAACTGTTTGATGGAAACCAGATGGTCTGATTTGGAGACTTCGTACATACACACTTTTCCTTCTGTACGCTGTCCGGTCCACTATGAACATTCACAAGGTCGAACACAAGTTAGCACGCCAAGACAGATGAGTGAGATTTTTAAGCTTCTGCAGAAGGAGAGCACGGAAGGAGAACAGACGGAGTCACTCTGCGTAAGACTCCGGTCATTCTTCGACTGTCTCCGTTCTCCAATCTCCGACCAATCTCTTTCTGCATCAACTGTTTAATTAGGGCAAGATTTTGTGACATACAAATCTATTCCTGAAGAATAAAATTGAGGGAGCATCCAGCTATGTTAGAGAAGAGTAATGAACGAACAGAGAAAAAATAAGTGCTGTTTTTCCCCTCACCGAAATAAGTGTCTCCAACTGTCAATTAGTAAACTTGACATAAATGGTCCTTCGAGTAAAAGTCACAACCTGAGGTTTTTCAGACGCGGAGTCGACTTCTGGACAGACCGTGGCTATGGAACCCCAATTTTTTTTCCAGGACAGATTTGGCTCTGCAGCTGGGGAGCTGTCAGGATTTTATTTCATATTATTATCATACATTTGCTTGCAATGAAGAAATGCTTTGATTTACTATTAAACTTACTTTGCTCATCATTATTAGTTTCACCCCACCGACGAGTCATTACCTTATCGTGGTGGTGGGGTTTGTATGTGCCAGTGACCCTTGGAGCTATTTTGTCTGGGGCCTTGTGCCCCTGGTCGGGTTACCCATGGTAAACTGGTCTGAGGTCAGGGACCAGACAAAGAATGGCTCAGAAGACCTCTTTTGGTGAGTAAAACCATTGAACGGCGTATTCCCTCGCCTGGACACGGCCCCACTCTGGAGCCACGACCGGAACGGGCGTGATGGCAAGCGCCTGGTGGCCCCTGATCCCCGGCTGCAGAATCTGGCTCTTGAGACGTGGAATGCCACCTCTCTGGTTGGGGAAGAGCCTTAGCTAGTGCGTGAGGTTGACCTTCAGCAGGGTCCTTGGGGGTCATGGGAGTTCGCCGAACCAGTCTTGATGTGCTTTGTGGATTTGGAGAAGGTGTTCGACCGTGTCCCTCGGGGAGTCTTTTGCGGGGTACTGCGGGAGTATGGGGTTCTGGAACCCCTGTTATGCGGGGTCCGGTCCCTTTACGACCGGTGTCAGAGTCTGGTCCGCCAGTAAGTCGGATCCGTTTCCAATGGGGGTTGGACTCGGCCAGGGCTGCCCAATGTCACCGATTTTGTTCATCACTTTTATGGACAGAATATCTAGGCACAGCCGTGGCGTTGAGGGGTTCCGATTTGGTGGCCTCAGTATTGCATCCCTGCTTTTTCCAGATGATGTTGTACTGTTGGCGTCATCAGGCTATGATCTCCAACTCTCGCTGGAACGATTCGCAACCGAGTGTGAAGTGGTCGGGATGAGAATTAGCACCTCCAAATCAAAGACCATGGTCCTCAGTTGGAAAAAGGTGGCATGCCCTCTACGGGTTAGTGTGGAGGAGTTTAAGTACCTTGCGGTCTTGTTCACGAGTGAGGGAAGAATGGAATGGGATATTGACAGGTGGATCGGTGCAGCGTCTACTTCTTTTTCCACCCCTCCCCTGAGTTGAGACGTACATTGTAATGAGGACCCTCGAATGTAATAAACAACATAAAATGTGTAAGGTCAGTATGGAGTTGGCGCCAACTGTTCGTTCTCCTTGCAAGTGAAAATTCCATAAGACTGTTTTTTCGTCTTTATCAATGCGTGCATTTGGGGAATGCCAATTTATCACTTATTGGTCTTTCAAGCCTGGGAGTTGATATACCGGAAGGAATCCAGGAGCAGAGTCGACATCTGGGGAAGACTGTGGCCATGGCATTTAAGACTGTTGAGTTTATTATCATCATATGCATCATTTATCGGTGTTATACATTTGCTACCATACATGGATGTTTTAATAGAGCTGTAGTACGCATACTGTATCCCAGTGGCGGGTCGTGCATTTTCTCATAGCGCCTTCAACGAATCAATCCAACCCTCAAAAACTATTTTATGGCTATAAAACCTCTACTGCAGCTACAGCTGCGACACAAAATGGGTGTCCATGGCGAAACGGCAAAAATTGCACTAAAATGGGGTAAAATCCACTTCCTAGCAGCATTTATTGATTGGATACAAACACTGGAGCTTTTCAGATATCAGAAGGCCCGGAGGACGACTTTCCCCGGGAATTTCATACAATTGAAATATTATTTAGGAATACAGCCATATTTTACTCACCAAAAATCCTTTTTAACCGTACACAATATCCATCCTCCTTTCTTCCTTCTTTTCTATAGCCATCGAAGCTAATGCTGAAAGTCGAGCCTTTTTCTATAGCCATTGAAGCTAATGTTGAAAGTCGAGCCTGTCCTGTCCTATTTCTGGAATAGTCCGCCTTGAAAATGGCTTTACATTAACACAACAATATATTTGCTTGTGCAGCTCGCTCCAGATACGGTTTGCGATCTCTGGCTGGATCACTCTGGCTTTAGCCCGCCTACTCTATCACTAGCCAATCATAGTTGGTGAAAGCGATGACGTATCCCTACGCCTGCGAGAAGGCAATGACGTATCCCTACGCCTGTGACAAGGCATTATGGTGTTGCCAACTTGAAATCTGATTGGTTAAAGCAACAGTCTTATTGACGCTTGTTTAATGCAGCAGAGACTGCAGAACTGATTGTGAAGACCTTGAGGCAGATTTCTGACCCTGGCAACAAATAATGGCTGAAATGTGATTGGTTAAATGCTTCAATATGAAAACACATCTGGAAGCAGTGCAACCAGGGGGAAAGCAATTAAAGGAAGCTACCAGACAATTTGGAATTATTTAATAAGTATTGATGGACAAAATATAATATATGATTCAGATATTTCTTAGGCCAGCAGAGAAGACCTTGAAGGCGGACGTTTGGTAGATCGGGTTCGCATGCAATTGATAGATTTTAACATTGGGTGAATAGGGATTTAATGACTATTATTTAACATTGAGTGAATAGGGTTAGGGTTAAACAAATGAAAGTCTCGTGACTCAAACCTCGGGACTCGCGAACCCGGCGACCAAACATGCGTTCTACCAAACGTCCGGTCGACCAAACGTCCGGTCGACCAAACGTCCGGTCGACCAATCGTCCGGGGACCTAACGTCCAGGGACCAAACGTCTTTCGACGAAACGTCCGAGTACCAAATAATAGTCACAGGTGAAGAGACGAGTATTTGTCTATAAAACTGATAAAAGGGCGTCAGTGTCCTGTCCTGGGTCAGTCCTTGGTATGATTGTGTTGCGTGTGTGGTGATAGCCTAGGGAAAAACAAACGATGGAGGAAAAAAATAATAACGGGGAAATTTCAGCCCTGATTGCACAAATTCAAAATGAGTTGATCAAACAACAAGGTGGATATTGATCATTTCCCAAAACAGCATCTGGTGTTTAAGGATTGGAAATTTGTTAAAAATTAAAGCGCTTCGAGAATTAAACATCTAAATTTATGGATAGACAAAGCTGACTTCGCTGGCCAGCTTAATACAATGAGAAAAAGGTATACCTGCAGGTAAGAGTTAATTCAGCGCAAAAGGAAAACAAATATATTGATGAAGGTAGTTATAAAGAGACAAAAAGAAAATGGGGTTTTAATAGAGAACAGAGGCAGACATAATTCAATTCGGTTATCTAAATTGGTTTTAAGTGCACTCAAATTTGTATGTCACAGTCCTGTGTCTCATCTCTCATCTCATTTTCTGAACCGCTTTATCCTCACTAGGGTTGCAGGGGGTGCTGGAGCCTATCCCAGCAGCCTTTGGGCCAGAGGCAGGGGACACCCTGAATTGATGGCCAGCCAATTGCAGGACACACAAGGAGACAAACAACCGTTCACGCTCACACTCATATCTAGGGGCGATTTAGAGTGCCCAATAAGCCTGCCATGCATGTCTTTGGAATGTGGGAGGAAATTGGAGTACCCGGAGAAAATCCACGCAGGCCCGGGGAGAACATGCAAACTCCATACAGGACCGACCTGCATTTGTATCCAGGACCCCAGAGCTGTGAAGCTGACGCGCTAACCACTCAGCTGCCGGAATGCCCCAGTCCTGTGTCTTCATGTTTATTTTTCTCACCTTTTTTCTGTCTCCCAGTATTCTCACAGCTGTGATCTAATGTGTATGTGTTTTTTGTTGCTATCAAACTGGTCCAGGAGTCTTTCCCACAGTCATTATTGTTGTTGTTTCTCTTTTATCGTGCTTAAATCTGTGCGTTATTAGATTAGATAAAACTTTATTCATCCCGTACTCTAAAAATTCACTATCTCATTAGCAAAAAGGTGAGAACACAGACACAGGAAAGACATTGTAGACAAAAATAAATAGGTAATGAAAAAGTGAATAAAACAAACTCATGCAAGGGGTGGGGATTGTTGTCCATGATTGACATCATCCTGGCCATTACAAACTTATCTAATTGCGGAAACTTTTTAGTTGTGATTATTATTTATCTTGGTATTACTGCAGATAAACCGACACAATGTGTTGTGTGAGTTGGGTTAGGCCAGGGGTGCTCAATACATAGATCCCGATCTACCAGTAGATCGCCAAGTTACTACTGGTAGATCGCACTACAATAAGGTTTGTCAATCTGTTGATTCCCTTAGCATGAATTTGGCATACTATCTGCAGTAAGCTCGTGCATGAATCAGAAGTGGGTTTTCACCCCCATTACCTATCACTCCCATACATGTTGATAAATCTCACAACATAATCTATTGTGAATTTTAAGAACATGCATAACCGCTGAGCTTTGTTAGGAGCTTGGAAAAAAGGCACCTGACATGTTTTTTGGGAGGTTGACTCCCTGAAAAGTAGATTTTGTACATCATACCAGTACTTGTATAAGGTATTTAATATAATATGAAAATACAGTCATACCTCCACTTACGAAATTGATTGGTTCCAGTTTCCTTTTTTCGTTACTTGTAAAAATCGTAAGTAGAGGTGTGTTTTATATGTAAATTCTGTAATTCGTTCCACGGTCCTCACACATCTACCAACTAAACTCTTTAAAATTGGTCAACGTGTCCCAATGTTATAAGAAAGATGTGAGAAACACAAAAATGAGAGAAAATGATCTTAAATGCATTTATTAATGTCACAAAATGAATAACAAGTATACATACAAACCCCTGTTAAAACGCATGGGAACAAGAGAAAGCTACCGGGATGCAACAAAGAGATAGCACACAAACATGAACACATTTAATAAACACAGCATTAAGAATTCAAACCAAAACATTATTCAATAACAAGCATTAACATTTTGTGATATCTTTGAAATGTAATTTTACACCAATTTTATAAGTCACTACTGGTTCTTACCTGCTTCTGCAGTGCTGGATGAACATTTTGGCGAGAGAAAACTACAAAGACGATTGCCTTTGAGGACTTTTTATAATGTTTCTAAAATGCACAAGACGTCAAAGTGGGCACAACTGGTGAACACTTTTTCAGGATGTTTTTTCCACGAAGTCGGAAAGTTCGTTTCTCCCCCATTTTTTTTTTTCAGATTTGTGCAGTTGCAATGGCTGCCTCGTTGAATTCCTCGTGTATTGCCGAACGTTGCATTTAGTCATGCGTCTGTTTTGGTGCACATCGACCAACTAACTCGTCAACGTCCTTACTACTGACAACACGGCCCAACGCCTGCCCCCGCAGCACAATTTAACCCACCAAAGGCTGCCGCTCAGGTTGAGGCAGTTGGCTAAAGCTTCCCCAAGCATAAATAAGTTTAAGCAGACAGTGGGTTAAAGAAAATGGACGCTTGTTGTGAGACAGCAGATGAGAGCCCAGTGTATGGTGGAGTGAGCTTTTAAAGCGAGGATCGATGCATCCGCGACAATACACTCAGGAAGGTTCTGGTTAGGCAGGGCGAGACCCAAATCTTTATTTGCCAACCTCGCGTCTTTTATAGGCCGTTATCATGAAGGATCTACCCTTTACCATCATCGTTTTGGCAGAAACATACCATTCTAGAACGTTCTCTTCACAGGTCAACCTGGTTCTGGTGAGTGTGCACGGACCTACGCATACTTGATTAATTAGCTCTCATTCCACTATATTCCCTCCTTTTGTACTTTTTAACTACAAACACAATAGTGCAGTTCCAACATTCGAACACATCACATAATTCAGTTCTGTTGGACTTCCGGTGCAGGATGGTCCCGACGAATGTGGCTGGAGCGATATTTCCACTTTATCTCCATCCAGAGGATTATTGTGCCTCTGTAAGGCCGGCATCTGGGGTCCCCCTGTCCCTTTTCTCCGATCACCGGTCGATGATCAGTACAGTGTCCGCTGGATGGACCCCAGGTCAGGAAAGCCCCTCCTCGTTGTCTTGGGACAGTGGCTTGGCACACCACATTCTGGAGTTGGTTGCTCGCTCCACCTCTTCCCATCGTCAGCCTCCTGGATGGATCCTCTTTGTTTAAACTCCCAGGAGTAGTTTATCAGCAAAAGGCAAATTTTAGGAGTCCAGTCCGTTCTGGCTCCTCATACAGATCTACTATGGTTATCAGGAGCAAAGCATTTACTTTGCTGCAAGTAAGTATGATGCTAATAATGATGAGCAAAGCAAGATCAATAGTTAAGCAAAGCGTATTCTTCGTTGCAAGCAAATGTATAATAACCCTGCTCTTTACCCGAATCCCCTTACTTGCAGGTCAGGGCTAGAAAAGGAAGAACAAAATCAATCTCACCCAATTCACTTTCATATTGATCATAGGCACAGACATCAATGCTCTCACCAGTAGGCTGTGTAATAAGTGGATACAATTCTTGCAGTTTGGAATTTGTAGGCGCAATTTATAAGTCAATTTAAAATGTGCAGGCAATGCCCACCCAACCTCAAATTAGGAGCAAACGCAGCCATTGAGATCCCCACAGAGAAGACCAAATCTTTATACTTGCCGAAGGTCTTATCCCACCAGTCTGTACAGGCGGACAATTCCACTCCAGAATGCCTCTTCATATTCTGGTTCAGGGTCTGCAGGCCTTCATCTTTCTGCATTTCAAATCATCAAATTGATTTTGTTTGAAATGTTCAACGGAAGCACTATCTTAGCCACTAACTGTGAGCTTTATACTTGCTGCCAGCCCAACTTTATCCCAAAGAAGTATGACAATGCACTTCCGTTATCCATTTCAATTCTCCGTCTAGTAATTTTTATACTTCTCCCATAACGCACAGGCTTAAGCACAGGATAAAAAGAGAAACAACACCAATATTGATAGACGGAAAGACTCCTGGCCCAGTTTAATAGCAACAAAATAAAACACATCACATACACATTAGATCACAGGTGTGAGAATACTGAGAGACAGAAGAAAAACATGAAGACACAGGACTGTGACATACAAGTTTGAGTGCACTTATAACCAATTCAGACAACCGTAATGAGATGTCTTAACTCTTTTCTCTATTAAACCCCAGTTTTCTTTTTGTCTCTTTATAACTACCTTTATCAATATATATTTTTCCTTTTGCGCTGAATTTACCTGCAGGTATACCTTTTTCTCATTTTATGAAGCTGGCCAGCAACACAGACACACACACAACACAATCATACTGTCAGGCCCAGGGCCAGACTGGTGGCGGGGTGTGCCTGCCATCCAATCACAGTCCCAGCCCCTGATGAGTCAAGCGCTTCCAGGTGGGAGTCATTAGCCAGTGAGGAGTATTTAAGGCCACCAAGAACATGACCACGCCGCTGGATTGTCTTATCAGTTCTACTGTTAGGTACCCTCTCGTAATTCCTCATTGCCTGCCTTGTTTGATCTACGACCTCTTGTTTGCACCCAGGATTCCGACCACGCTCAGCCCCACGACCACGGACCACGGTCAACGATTTCGCCTTCGCCCTTTGTACACCCCACTCTGGACTTCCCGACGGAGTTCACGGCGACCGACCATCCTTCTAATACCAACGACTCGTCTACGCTATCCCCTCTTGGCCTTGCCCTTCGCGGGTACGATTCTAATAAAGGATTCGAAAACCAGACTCGTAGCCCTTGCCTGCTTTGGGGTCCTCCATCCCCGATCGTAACACATACACTCACGAATGGAAACATTCACATGGACTCTCCAGAGTTGTCTTCAATTCTTTTGAATATGTCGTCATCCTTCGGTACCCAGGTGCAGAGCCGAAGTCCAGCCGATTAAAAGGGTCTTAAATGCCGTGGCCACGGTCTTCCAGATATTGGCTCAGGCTCTGCGTCCTTCGGCATATTGACTCCGGAAGTGGGTCTCATATTGAAATGTGTATTTTGCCCGTTTCTAGTCATGACTCCACGAGTCTCAAGCTTCTCCTTAGTAGAGCTCTGTCCTGTAGACAGATGCGTCCTTGAAGACTTGCAGCATTGTCGTTATCTTCCATTTGCCGGTTCATAACAAATAGCTTACTGTATGAAGTAGGGGAAAATCCCATCCCTGTTCGGTTTCGGTAGCACCCTCTTGAGAGAATAAAGGTGAATGTAAGTTGTCTGTCTCGGCGGATTTGTGAACGACAGCCTTGCCTGTGGTTCACCTGTGCCCAGAATATTCTGTAATAAAAGCTTCAAAGTCACTGTTCATTGCCTCCAGCCTGTATTTGGACAACCAACATCTTCCACATCCGAAATTAATCGAACCCGAGAAGGAAGACAGAGTGCTCTTCCTTCAACACTCCCAAGCTCGAATACAATAAATGTTAGGTTCACCAACAGACAAAATCAACTATTGAATTAATGTCAATAAATCAATTGGACTGTTAAGAAAATGATTTCAATTCAAACAGGTGAGTCAGTGGTTGTATACTCCCCGGGTTAATTTAAATTCTTCTCAAGCGATACAATGGTCACAAAATATAAAACCGCACACTCCTCTTCTGCCTAATACTTCCGTGAAGGGAGGGGTGATTTGCCACGCCCCCCGATATACAGTGGCACCTTGAGATACGAGCTTAATGCCTCAAAAATACGACTGAGCTCGTACGTCGATTCCCAAAGAAATGAACTAAAAACAAATTAATTTGTTCCAACCCTCTGAAACACACCAAAACACAGGATATTGGAATGGAAAACCATTTTTATTCGTTCTAATTCGCCATCTATTAACAGAGTAACAGATAACTTGGTTATGATGTTTAATAGTAATAAAATTAGACGGATTTTACGGAGTGGATAGAGAGAGAGGGGGGAGAGAGAGAGACTTTTTGCACGGCAACACGCTCGTAACATAACATAAACAAATTTAAATGAACTTGGATTACGATGCAGACACTCTAAATAAGTTTATTCTAGCCTTACACTAAACTTAATTTTATTTTTGTTTTAAATTTTTATACCTTTCTTCTCCCGGGTTGGCTCAATTTGCCCCATCTCCACCCTGACTTTCAGCTGCAACCTATCGAGGGTTGTTTGCTTTTGTCTTCCCTTCAAAATATTCGGGAAGTAGTACTCCTCTCGTATTGCCGAGCAAGCTCCGCCATTCTGCACTGACTAACGGAGGAAAAAACACAACCGCCCAGTGCTCCTAGAGACATTACACGAGGGAGTTGCGACGAGAAAGACAGGGCCCATGTTCTTCTCAAAAGCAGCCTCGCATGTTGGCCACACCTGGCTGTATGCTCGTATATCAAAATTTATCTCGAATCTCAAGGTAAACATTTGCTTGTATCTCAAATTGCTCGTATGTCGGGGCACTTGTATGTCAAGGAATTACTGTACGCTTTCCGTTGTCTTGCCCACTAGTCAGTTCCGCTCTTCGCGATTGCACCTCAAGTCTTATCTCAACTCTCCGCACACAAAATGTTCAAAACGGACTGGCTCGACTTTCATCATTAGCTTCGATGGCGATAGGAAAGAAGGAAGAAAGAAAGGAGGATGGATATTGTGTACAGTTAAAAAGAATTTTTGGTGAGTATAATATGGCTTTATTCCTAAATAATATTTCAATTGTGGGCCCGGTTCTGATATCTGAAAAGCTCCAGTGTTTGTATTTAAGCTCCAGTGTTCGTATTTAATCACAAAATGCTGCTAGGAAGTGGATTTTACCCCATTTTACCCCAGTTTAATTTTTGGCGTTTCGCCATTGACATCCATCGCTGTCTTTTCTCTGGAAAAATAACCCCCCTGGCCTGGTTGTAATGTCTCAAAAGCTCCAGTATTTGTATTCAATCAATAAATGATGCTAGGAAGTGGATTTTACCTAATTTTAGTGCATTTTTTTGTCATTTCACGTATGGACGTATCGACGTTCATCGCTGTCTTTTTACCGGGAAAATGATACTCCGGGCCCAGTTCTGATGTCTTAAAAGCTCCAGTATTTGTATTTAATCAATAAATGCTGTTTCCGGCTGGATTTTACCCCATTTTTGGGCAATGTTTGCCCGTACACCATTGACGTTCATCGCTGTCTTTTCCCGGGAAAATCACCCCCCTGGCCTGGTTTTAATGTCTGAAAAGCTCCAGTATTTGTATTTAATCATGAAATGCTGCTAGGAAGTGGATTTCACCCCATTTTTGTGCATTAATTTATTGATTATTTTTTATGTGTCGCAGCTGTAGCTGCAGTAGCGATTTTATAGCCATAAAATAGTTTTTGAGGGTTGGATTGATACGTTGAAGGCGCTCGCTACCAGAAAATGCACCGACCGTCACTGATTTTTACTATAATTTGGACAACGTCGGCGGGCCGGATTAAAAAGCCTAACGGGCCGTATATGGCCCGCGGACCGTAGTTTGAAAAACATGTCCAATACGAACGAATCCGGGGGCGGGGCGAGCGAGCGAATCCGGCGACGAGAAACACGTACACACACGCCAATATTACGCAACTTACTGATGATTTTGATATTAATGCTCTTACATTGTCAATGCAATTACAAACTCACTCTCTCTCTCGTGATTATAATTTTAAGAGCGAGAGATTACCTGGTTAATCGCGATAATTAGATATTAATGCTCTTCCATTGTCAAATCTCTCTCACTCTCTCTCTCTCTCTCGCTCTCTTCCTCTCTCCCTCTCTCCCTCTCTCGCTCTCTCGCTCTCTCGCTCTCTCACACGCACGCACTGACGCACACAAACACACGCACGCACGCAGGCGCGCGCGCGCACGCACGCACACACACACACACGCACACACGCACACACACACACACACACACACACGCACACACACACACACACACACACACTCACCTGGGAAGTTTTGAATGGATTTACCGTAATGTCTTTAATGCGCGGGGAGGCTAATTTTTTAGCGCGAACGTCCGCTGGGTTGATTGTGTTACACCCTGCATTCGATCTTGACACACAGGGGGAAATAATCAGAACAGTGAGATGTTGTTGTTACTTCAATCCAACTTTTACTGTAATCAATTAACACAAAAACCCATAACATACAATTTAACCCATATATATACATTATCAACACGTTAGAACCCAAAACATAATGTACAATTACACCTATATATATATATATATATATATATATATATATATATATATATATATATATATATATATATATATATATATATATATATATATTAGCAACACTTTAGAACCCAAAACACAATGCACACACACACTCGTTCAACACACGGTCATAACTTGTTATATCTTTTCCTTTTACAACTTCTAGTAGTCCTACTATTATTCAACAGGGTAAACAATGCAATATCAATAATATAAAATCCTTTCTATGACCGTTATAGACACTGTCAACGATAATGGTGGCCGAAGGTAGCGTGCTAAATGCTATTCCATGTGCGTGACCCGAGACTCTCACATTCACGCCCGTAATTCAAAAGTAAATAAACATTATTAACCATTATCTCTTTTCTCACACGCTAAACAGTGTATATTACAAACCCCCAAACTCAAACAGCCTTTACAACAAACAGCATACCTTGACACACAGGGGGAAATAATCAGAACAGTGAGATGTTGTTGTTACTTCAATCCAACTTTTACTGTAATGATTCAACACACCTCCCGTGCCTCAAGCTATTTGCTAAGACATCAATAATCGAATACCGATCTTCTTTAACATGCCCCACACTTGCCATGTGGATCCAAGGATCAACAATCGAACACCGATACACACATTCAATCCAAACTCGTTGTGCATTCTCAACATTCAATCATTAATAAATCAAACACTAGTATGTCACACTAATAGATCAAACACTCTAGTATGTCACACTCTCCCCCACAAAAACAAATGTCGTCCCGACATCAGTATATTCCAAATATCTTCCCCTTGTTGGTTGTAATGCTGAACAGTCTAGCGAACTTGTCATTTCACATGCTCTTCTGTAAGCTGATACTCATGAAAACTCCAGGCGGCAAGGGCCACAGTTCAAATATAATCCACAACTCGTACGGTCCACGTTCACTGGATGGAAACTGTAATCACAGTCGTAACAGTCCATGTTCGCATAATACATGCCACCCTTGTAGGCTCAAGCCTGTTGGAGTCCATACATAAAGGGTGGTTGAATGTAATATGGCTGCAGGTGTACTAACCAAGGAACCACTCCTGGTGCAGGGTAAGCAGGTAGCAGCTGATGTGGTGACTGAGTACTATAACAGGAGGGGACACCAAGCTGATCATAGGTCGTTCGTCGTGGTGGATGTCTCTCCCTTCTTGGCCGTTCATAAGTCAACGCCTCAGGTTCATTCACACCGGTTGGCGGAGAGGTCTCTGATAAATGATCATCACGAGGATCTTCAACAGCCAGATTTGTTACCTCACCAGGCAGGTCCTCCCGCTGATAGTCATCTTCTCGTTGTACTGGTCCGGAAGCAGGGCCCTTCACTCCGAGTCTCTGATTCGCTGGCAGTGGCCTGTGCTCAGACTCCATCCCTTGGGCATCTCTCTCATTTAGCACCTGGAGGGGCTCGTAGTGAAAGTCATATTCGTCACCACTGTCTTCGTCTGACTCTTGAAGATGAGATACGGGCTGCTGTTTCTTTCTCTGCATACTTTTGCCAATTTTTCCTTCTTCTGGTGTCAGGTTTTTTATCAGGATGCGCTCTCCTGGTTGTAGCACGGAGCTCCTCACTTTGGTGTCATAGTGCTTTTTACCTCGTTCTGCAGCTTTTCGTACACTCACGGTGGCAATGGTGTACGCCTCCTCCATCCCTTGTGTCCCTTTCTCCACTTTGGCCTTGTATAACTCCAGCTTGTCAGCTTTGATTGCGCGTTCTCTCAGCGCATCCAGTTCATCGCGATAGGCGGGGGCTGCACGGGCGTCTACGAGCAGCTTCAAATTCTCCTGCTGGAGCCTCTTTATTTCTTCCTCCATGTTTTCCTGCTGGTGTCTGTTGTCCAGCAGTTGTTCATTCCTCTCTTCTAGCTCTTGTCTAAGTCGTCTGATCTTTGCCTTTGAATCGGCAGGTTCCACCATCAGGTGTTGCTGAGTTCCCACCTGCTGCTGTTGCATGCTGGGAGGATTGACGATGGCCAGTGGACTGGGTGTGCCACAAAACACACGAACCACACCTTCCCTTTCCTGAGTTAGCTCTGCTATAGTCTCTTCTTTTAGTGGTCTGCCTCCTCGGATTTTACATCCAGCTTGGAAATGTTCTCCACTCCCACACCGATAACAATGTGTGCACTTCACATCTCGCCCTCCCTGCTGACAAGCAAAACACCTTCTTGGGACATAAGCAGGGCGGCTAGTGTTCCAGGGGGGTGCTGGGGGCTTGCTGTAGTAATTTTGTTTTGCAAAAGGTGGCTGGGGCTCCCTGACTCGTATTCTAACTGAAGGTGGGAGGTAGGACTGAGGCTGAAACATAGCCTGCTGTAGTATCTCCTTTATCTGAGCTATTTCTGCACTGAGATCTTTAAGAGAAGCAACACTTGCCTTAAGTTCAGTCAACTCCGCTCGTACCTCAGGGGACACTTTTGGTTTTTCTTCTACAGGGCAATTGGTAGGTCGTAGTTCTTCTGACTGCACCTTGCTAACATGTGTCGCTGCCTGTGGGGTACTAAACTTCTTTTTATTTCTCCTTTCCACTTCATTAGCACAGGCTATATTTAACCGCTCTAGTAACAGTTCATCTGAAGTCTTACAGTCCAGCAAGAGAGGCTGCATATCTACCCTAACACTGTCACTCTGGAGACCAGTGAGTATTGTGTGCAAGCACATACGCTGGACTAAACTTGGGTCATACTGGAGTCCTGATTCTGATTCTCGAGATGCAAACAGTACCTTCTGCCTAAGACCCAAGACTCGCATTAAGAAACTTTGCGGAGTCTCTTTGATCTGCTGCACTTCTGAAGCTAACTGCTTATAGAGGTCGGTAGCACTCCTCTCCTGAAAGTGAGTGCGTAGGATGCATTTGAGTGTGGGAAGAGTGAGGTTAGGTTTCTCTTCCAAATAATTACGTAGCTGCAAACTGGGGGAGATAGCTCTGATAACTGCATCAATAATTTCCACATCTAGGTAACCCCTATTCAGTCCATTTTCAATTTGATGAACAAGGCTGGAGAATGTCAGCTTGTCCCTTTGGCCTGGTTCACCTATCTGGCCAGCAATTTTGAAGTCCTTGCGCCAGTATGAGCTTGGCTGGGGCTGGGGAGACACACCCCCTTGAGGGTCCGCAGCATCTGGTAGCTGGGGCAAAGTTATTGGAGTCTCTTCCGATCTTGATCCTTGCTTTTCGTTTTCATCTCTTTTGACTTCATGCTTCATATCTGATATTTTATCCTTCAGTTTCAACAATTCAGACATGCCTTCATCCTCTACTTCCTCTAGTTCTTCTCTTTCTAGGTACTTTACAATGTGAGCCACTAATGATAGACGCGATTTCCGTTTAACACTTCTTAAAATGTTAAGAAAATCACATATTTCCAGTAGGTTATTTTCCGTCAGGTTGTTCAATGTTCCTACCACCTCTTCGAGTAACTGTTCCATTTTGTTGACGATCTAGGAGCTCTGTTGACTGTACAGGAGTGAACTCTGAACTGGCACGTCTTTACTGTCCCTCTGATGATCTCGTAGGCCTCAGATGACAAGTACTCAACCGCCAACTTCCAGTTCTTCTTAAACAGCAACACCTCCTCTCACTGCCATCTGCCTGGTTTGTAGTGTTTGGGGGGATTTAGCTGGCTCAGAATTCAGTGAGCAGGTCTTGGACACTGGACATCTGAACAGCAATCCCAGCGGTGCCTCCAAAATGTTACACCCTGCATTTGATCTTGACACACAGGGGGAAATAATCAGAACAGTGAGATGTTGTTGTTACTTCAATCCAACTTTTACTGTAATCAATTAACACAAAAACCCATAACATACAATTTAACCCATATATATACATTATCAACATGTTAGAACCCAAAACATAATGTACAATTACACCTATATATATATATATATAAATATATATATTAGCAACACTTTAGAACCCAAAACACAATGCACACACACACTCGTTCAACATGTGACATACTAGAGTGTTTGATCTATTAGTGTGACATACTAGTGTTTGATTTATTAATGATTGAATGTTGAGAATGCACAACGAGTTTGGATTGAATGTGTGTATCGGTGTTCGATTGTTGATCCTTTGATCCACATGGCAAGTGTGGGGCAGGTTAAAGAAGATCGGTATTCGATTATTGATGTCTTAGCAAATAGCTTGAGGCATGGGAGGTGTGCTGAATCATTACAGTAAAAGTTGGATTGAACTAACAACAACATCTCACTGTTCTGATTATTTCCCCCTGTGTGTCAAGATCGAATGCAGGGTGTAACAAACACACGGTCATAACTTGTTATATCTTTTCCTTTTACAACTTCTAGTAGTCCTACTATTATTCAACAGGGTAAACAATGCAATATCAATAATATAAAATCCTTTCTATGACCGTTATAGACACTGTCAACGATAATGGTGGCCGAAGGTAGCGTGCTAAATGCTATTCCATGTGCGTGACCCGAGACTCTCACATTCACGCCCGTAATTCAAAAGTAAATAAACATTAATAACCATTATCTCTTTTCTCACACGCTAAACAGTGTATATTACAAACCCCCAAACTCAAACAGCCTTTACAACAAACAGCATACCTTGACACACAGGGGGAAATAATCAGAACAGTGAGATGTTGTTGTTACTTCAATCCAACTTTTACTGTAATGATTCAACACACCTCCCGTGCCTCAAGCTATTTGCTAAGACATCAATAATCGAATACTGATCTTCTTTAACATGCCCCACACTTGCCATGTGGATCCAAGGATCAACAATCGAACACCGATACACACATTCAATCCAAACTCGTTGTGCATTCTCAACATTCAATCATTAATAAATCAAACACTAGTATGTCACACTAATAGATCAAACACTCTAGTATGTCACAATTGCAATAAGTAGCGTGCCGGCAATAAATAAAACCAGTCACTCAAGCGGTCAGGGCCATAAAAAGATTGAATTTAGTGCACAGACAAGGCGCACCGACCGATTGGGGACATCGACCATTTTAGAGAAAATTTTAGACTTTTAAGTGCGCCTTATAGGCAATGTTCCCTCTAATTTTTCGTTGGTCTGGGCAGAAAGACAACCTCCCTGAGCGCACTGAGTACCAGTGTGAGCGACATCATCGGTACTCGGATGATTCGCCGATAGACGTTTCGCCGACGGACGTTTGACAAATGGGCCGTTCGGCCGAATGAACGTTCGGCCGAACGGAGGTTTCGCCGAAACGGGATTCGCGCGCTCGCCCCGCCCTCGGATCATGTGTGTACAAGTTTTTCAACCTCGGCCCTCGGGCCATATACGGCCCGTTAGGATTTTTAATCCGGCCCGCCGCCGGCGTTGTCCCAATTATAGTAAAAATCAATGTTAGTCTACCATCAATGGCAGCCCGGGAATAAGCACTCTTGGGCGGGCATGGCAGCCCGGGAATAAGCACTCTTGGGCGGGCATGGCAGCCCGGGAATAAGCACTTTTGGGCGGGCATGGCAGCCCGGGAATAGGCACTCTTGGACGGGCAGATGTAGCAGAACCGAGCCTTAAAATGACAGCAAACGGTTCAAATCCATCCTAAAACAGCATTTAATGATTAAATACAAATACTGGAGCTCTTTGGACATTAGAACCGAGCCCAGGGAAGTGAATTCCTCGGTAAAATGTCGCAATGATGTCGCAATGGAGGCAAAAAAACGTCTATATACGTCCATTCGCCAAACGGCTCAAAATGCTCTCAAATTCGGTGAAATCCAGCCGAAAACAGCGTTTTCATGATTAAATACAAATACTGGAGCTCTTTGGACATTAGAACCGAGCCCAGGGAAGTGAATTCCTTGGTAAAATGTCGCGATGATGTCCCGATGGAGGCAAAAAAACGTCCATATACGTCCATTCGCCAAACGGCTCAAAATGCTCTCAAATTCGGTCAAATCCAGCTGAAAACAGCGTTTAATGATTAAATACAAATACTAGTATTTGTATTTAATCATTAAACTAACAAATACTAGTATTAGTATTTAATCATTAAATGCTGTTTGAACGAAGGTTCATTCGGCGACCTGTCCGTCTGTCAAACGTCCATCGGCAAAACGTCTTTAGGCGACTCATCCGGTCACGACATCATCATTGCTCGCTATGGGCACACCAGTATCACACCTGCCACAAGCAGGTGCATGTCAATGTTCCCTCTAATTTTTCATGTAAAACATGCTGTAAAACACGAAAAACATAAGAGTGGACAGAGCTACTGCCACTGGCTGCCGCTTAAACGGCGCCATCATGAGGAAAGGGGTAAAAAAAAGTTTGGATTTTATTTAGTGCGCGCCATGATTGCTGCTGCGCAGAGAAGACGAGAGTAGTGCGCAATTGCGCACGCGCGCAGTTTAGAGGGAACATTGCTTATAGGTGTGAAAATACAGTATATAAATTCCCCGTAGCACTGATTGACCAGGCAATGTCATGTGATCATCTGCAGCCAGTGATGGTCAAGCGGAGCATGTTATCGTGTATAGACCTGATGAATCCATGTGTCTTGACCTCCGCGGCAGAGGCTTCACCGAACCCCTGAGACTGACTCATTGAACCCCTAAGGCAGGGGTCCCCAAACTTTTTCCTGTGAGGGCCACATAACTTTTCCCTTCTCTGATGGGGGGCCGGTGTCAGTTTGTATCAGAAAAAGTGTGACAATTGTAGGGGAGCTTAATTTTTTTTTATTGTTTTCCAGAAAGCCACACATAACCAAATAACCCTTTCCAGGTTCTTTACAGAAAAAAAGTCAGGAAACATATAATAACACTATTAATGAAATAAATAATAACTAAATAATCCTCTCTGAGTTCTTCACAGAAAAAACAGGAAATAAATAACACTATTTATGAAATAAATAATAACTAAATAACTCTCTCTGGGTTCTTCATAGAAAAAAAAGCCATGGAACATTAACTTTCTGTTGTGCCATGCACAATCTTCTCCCTTTGCTCTGAAGTTTATGCACGACACCACAACCGTCATTACAGAATCCCACGTCAACATTTTGCAGCACAGTGCTTGGTGGTGAATTTGGCAGTGGACTCGTAGCGGGGCGGTGAGACTCCCTTTTTCCAACTCCCGGTTCATGCGTCCCATTATTAGACCGCGAATTTCGGCCACCATGCTAGGAGCCCCGTCAGTCGTGATGCTAGCTAGCTTTGACCAGTCCAGGTCCAACTTCTCCATGGTTTGGCACACTTTGTCAAAAATATCCTCTCCCGTTGTAGTCCCTTTGAGACTTTGGAGGGCTGCCAGATCCTCGCAAATCTCAAAGTTTGCGCTAACTCCACGAATAAAAATGAGCAGTTGCGCTGTGTCTTGCACGTCCGTGCTTTCATCCAGTGCTAATGAAAAAAAGTCAAATTATTTCGTCTTCTGCTGCAGCTGGGCACATACATTACTCCCGATTTCTTCAACGCGTCTGGTCATTGTACTCACCGACAGACTTACAGCATTAAATGCATCTTTCTTCTCGGGACACACCTCCTCCGCGACAGTATCCATACATTTCTTAACAAACTCTCCGTCAGTGAAAGGCTTACCGCTGCTTGCTATCAATTTAGCAACCCAAAAGCTGGCCCGAACGGATGCCTGGTTCTGCTGAGATAGTAGTCCACTTTTTCGCTTTGAGAGTTTGTCTGCTCGTATTTGGCCTTGCAAGCTATCGTACTTGTCTTTGTGACGGGATTCATAGTGTCGGCAAAGATTGTATTCTTTGAATACCGCCACCGTCTCTTGACAAATGAGACAAACAGCCTTTTCTTTGCATTGAACAAAAAAATAATCGTTTGTCCACTCCAGGTTAAATACCCTGCATTCTGAATCAATTTTTCTCTCACCTAACTTTTTCGCCATTCTTCCGTTCTCAAACAGGTTGCAGTTTTTATATGCTTGAATAGTCCGCGATGGTCCCAGGGCTCCGCCCTCACCTGCGATCGTCCAGATGTCTCGGTAACACTGCTCGTGCATGCAACGGTGGACGTGCCCGCCTGCATCAAAGGGAAACACTCTCCCCGCGCATGTCACCAAAGAAGCAATGCGAAACCCCGCTTCACTGGGATTTGTGGGCTCAGCAGGGGTGCAATGAACCAAACACAAGATTAAAACGTCCCAGTCTTCAAGGCCAAATAGGAAAAAAAATCAGATAGTGTCTCTGGTATTGTTCAGAGGGCCGGTCCAAATGTGCCGGCGGGCTGCATCAAAAAAAAAAAAAAAAACAACAACATCCGATAGCGTCTCTGGTATTGTTCAGAGGGCCGGTCCAAATGTGCCGGCGGGCCGTATCCGGCCCGCGGGCCGTAGTTTGGTGACCCCTGCCCTAAGGTTTGATCGTACCCAGATTAAGAACCACTGCATTAGATGAATGGGAAGTGCAGATCGCAAGTGTACGCTTCGAACATCTATATATGCGGTACTGTCATCCTTCACCAATTTGCGGCTTCAGTATATGGCGTTCTTTATATGTATTGGGTATAAAAAAAGTTCATAAAAATGTCAAAATTCACGCAGAAACTCGCAATCGGAAGAAAGGGGATAAAAAATAGCAGAAGTCAGGGCTCCGATTCTTCCGTGCTGAATTGGGTGGCACTTAGCACTGAAGAAGCAGTGATATTTCAACGTAAAAGAAGAATGACGCGCCGAATAATATAAAAGGCCGAGAAGGACGACGTCTTGCCATTTCCTCTTTTGTTGCGAGTGAATCTCGTATCGCGCACATCACCTGTGCAGAAAAACTACATCGAGCCTATTCCACCTTTGTTTGGATTTCCAATCGTCTTTGAAAATGCCTTCAACGCCTTCTGGGCCATCCAAGGCATCTAATGAGCCCAAGAAAAAACGAGACATTATAACAGTGACCGAAAAAATTACGTTGCGATGCTAAAAGCGTAGCACGCCATGGCAACTTAATTGAATCAACCATGCGTTATAGCAAGAAAGAAGAAGCGGGCATTTGGAAGACGGCAACAATATCCTTTTCCAAGGACACCAAATGAGTGGTAAACACAAGGAATAAAATAATGAAAAATTGAACTGACATTGAGGGATTTATGCCGTAGATAAGGCAATGAAGCAGGCATGACGAGAGGACGTCAACACACTGCTCGTGTAAACAAATACTAATGTTAACTGCAGTTGGAGTTTAGGCATTATTAAGTATGAACAAGATTTGGAAACATAATATATGTATTCAACCATGTAGAATCTGTTTTATGTAATGTGGGTAGGTTAAACGTTCTTTTATCTTTTATCTATAAATATTGACGCACATGAACCCAAAAACAGGCTTATCAGTTGAAAGCAGACGGTGAAAATGGTCTATCTTCCAAACACATGCAGTATTGCATTTCTGTCTCCCCCTTCTATTAGGACAATTGTGATAGTTTGCAAAACTCTGCCGAACTATCTTAAATGTCCGCTTCTCTGAAGGTCTTGGACTATACACATCTGAAGACAAAGTTCATTGAGGTTGGTATGCTGTCTGAAGTATGTAAGTCATTTACAATATTTTGAACGTACACAATATCTGATATAAAGCTTGTCCGGTATCTCACAAAAACCAAGAGTTGTAATTTGTGATATGGAAATATTAGTCAAAAGCCAATTCGTTTGTCTTTCTTTCTCCCGTCTGGTTCATTTTTTTCTCGTAAACATTAGAAACAACATTCATGTGAAAAATGTGAAAATAATTTTTCTGCATTGTATGACAAATGTACTCAATACTACAAAACAAAAAAGTGTGCGCGTTCACTTGCAATCTTCCAAATGCATGTGGAAAATATAATACAGTTTGGGTTTATTCAATGACTGTAATTTCCAAAAGAACAAGTGAGTGGTTAGTGCGTCGGCCTCAGAGTTCTGAGAGTTCAATATTGACACCATCCTGTGTGGAGTTTGTATTTTCTCCCCGGACTTGCGTGAGTTTTCTCAGGCTAGTTCAGTTTCCTCCCACATCCCAAAAAACATGCATGGCAGGCTGGTTAAATTGCCCCTAGGTATGAGTATGAGCATGAATGGTCCGTCTCCTTATGCATGTAGTAGTTTGCTGGGATAGGTTGCAGCACCCCCTGCCACCCTTGCGAGGATAAGGATTCGTGAATGAATGAATTTCCAAAAGCATGATTGGGATTGAACACAAGACTACTTTCCCTTCAAAGAATATGATACCTACACTGAAGCAGGTACGTGGCACCATTCAGGGCTGTTTTGCTTGCGAGTGAAATAGACCTAATGAGCAGAGATCTACAGTATATCAGCCAGTGCAGTGTAAAAAAGAAAAACGTTTCTAATAGAACCCCAAAATAAAGTTGGAAAAAATGTCAACTTCTGAACTTTATGGGCATTATTTAGAGGTACTTCAGAAGATTGCTGCCCCCCCATTTCATCAGCATGAATGGATGTGATTGGTTAACACTGAATAAGGCCAAGCTCCCAGTTATATAACGGGGTCAGCATTTGTGCAAGAATAGCTCAGTTGTTTATTTATTTATGTATTTACATTGCAGTGGCGGGCCGTCAGGGCTTTCAAGGCCTTCTCTGCTGGCCTAAGAAATATCTGAATAATATATTATATTTTGTCCATCAATACTTATTATTCCAAATGATCTGTTAGCTTCCTTTCATTGCTTTTCCCCCTGGTTGCACTGCTTCCAGATGTGTGTTTTCATATTGGAGCATTTAACCCAGGGGTCCCCAAACCGGTCCTCGAGGGCCGGTGTGGGTGCAGGTTTTTGTTCCAACCGTTCTAGCATAAACAGTTTGACCAATGAGATTTCAGCAGAAAACAAGAAGCACCTGACTGCAATCCACTGATTGCACTTGTAGGACACCAGATTGGTGAAAAGGTGTCCTCTTTATGGGTTGGAATGAAAACCCGCACCCACTGCGGCCCTTTGTGGAATAGTTTGGAGACCACTGATTTAACCAATCACATTTCAGCCATTATTTGTTGCCAGGATCAGAAATCTGCCTCAAAGCCTTCACAATCAGTTCTGCGGGCTCTCCTGCATTAAACAAGACTGTTGCTTTTAACCAATCAGATTTTGAGTTGGCAACACCACAATGCTTTTTCGCAGGCATTGCCATTTTGCTGGCTGGGATACGTCATTGCTTTCACCAACTATGATTGGCTAGCTATAGAGAGTAGGCGGGCCAAAACCGGAGTGAGGCAGCCAGAGATCGCAAACTCCACCCGCAATGGCCGACAGAGAAAACAAATGAATTTGAATGCAGATTTGCTCACAAAGCTATTTTCCAGATAGACTTTTCCAGAAAAAAATGGACATCATTAAGAAAGGGCGGTCAACTCCAAAGCTAGCAAGCCTGTTACAGCCGGGAAAAGGGTGTGCGCACCATTTTCAGTGCGCTAACTACAAAAATCTACCAAACTGTATTTGGAGCTAGCTGCACAAGCAAATATATTGTTGTGTTGATTTAAAGCCATTTTCAAGACGGACTATGCCGGAAATATGACACGACAGGCTCGACTTTCAGCATTAGCTTCGATGGCGATAGAAAAGAAGGAAGAAAGAAAGGAGGATGGATATTGTGTACAGTTAAAAAGGATTTTTGGTGAGTAAAATATGGCTATATTCCTAAATAATATTTCAATTGTGGGCCCGGTTCTGATATCTGAAAAGCTCCAGTGTTTGTATTTAAGCTCCAGTGTTTGTATTTAATCACTAAATGCTGCTAGGAAGTGGATTTTACCCCATTTTACCCCCGTTTAATTTTTGCCGTTTCGCCATTGACGTCCATCGCTGTCTTTTCCCGAGGAAATCACCCCCTGGCCTGGTTGTAATATCTCAAAAGCTCCAGTATTTTCAATCAATAAATGCTGCTAGGAAGTAGATTTTACCTAATTTTAGTGCATTTTTTGTCATTTCACGTAGGGACGTATATGGACGTATGGACGTTCATCGCTGTCTTTTTACCGGGGAAATGATACTCCGGGCCCGGTTCTGATGTCTAAAAAGCTCCAGTATTTGTATTTAATCAATAAATGCTTTTTTCGGCTGGATTTTACCCCATTTTCGGGCAATGTTTGCCCGTACGCCATTGACGTTCATCGCTGTCTTTTCCCTGGAAAATCACCCCCCTGGCCTGGTTTTAATGTCTGAAAAGCTCCAGTATTTGTATTTAATCATGAAATGCTGCTAGGAAGTGGATTTTACCCCATTTTTGTGCATTGATTTATTGATTATTTTTATGTATCACAGCTGTAGCTGCAGTAGAGGTTTTATAGCCATAAAATAGTTTTTGAGGGTTGGATTGATACGTTGAAGGCGCTACGAGAAAATGCACGGATCGCCACTGTTATATTGTTCAGAGGAGTTTTGTTAACTAGGAGATTTATTTGTGTCCCTGTATTGAAGTGCATATATAAATAAAAATTGTGTGCTTGTGCGTGTGTGTGTGTGTGTGTGTGTGTGTGTGTGTGTGTGATTGCAGATACACATTTAATGCACGGGTAGGGAATTCATTTTTCTTACGGGCCAAATCAGAAGAAAAAGTTATTGCAGAAGGCCGCGCCAAAAGTTTGAAATCTACTCCGCATTAAATTTCTTCTTGTGGGGTTGTCGAAAAAAAAAACACTATTCAGTGACATTCATGCAAAACAATGGCAATTGTGCAACAGTTATAACTTTTTTTCCAATACATTAGCCCTCACTTTGGTCTTGGTGAGCAAATTCGAATATGGCTCAAACCTTTAAGTTAATTTTTATAAGAATAATTCAAATAATTCATAACACAAGCAAATCTGTGAATATCTACACTCTCCCAACCTCAGTCAAGTGTCTTATTATCTGCATGCTTTGTCTCGTAATGCTGATTTACGTTATATTCCTTAAAAATGGCGACCCGCTCACCAAAAACTAAGCACGTGATTACCCCTAACTTTAATGAACAAATATTTATTTCGTTGGCCATATTTTCTTGAAACTATTGCATTCAGCATCCACATTTGTGACAGAAGACAAAGTATTCGTTCATTCGTTCACTTTCATCTATGTTTATCTTTGTCAGGGTTTTGGCATGCTGGAGGCTATCCCCGGTGACTTGGAGTGAAAAGCAAACTACATAGTAAACTGGTTGCCAGCCAGTCATTGGGCACACAGAAAGACAGACACCCATTCGCACGCCACGCTGCCTTCACCAAAGTCAGTTAATGAAATCAAATGAACCACGACACCATCAGTAACTGAGGAGAAAGCAGTGCAACAAAACAAAAAAGAAATTCAGATAGACCAAATAAATATCCAAAAGAGATGTCTTCAAATTGTAATGAAATCCTGGATACCGAACAAATTAGGAAAATAATAAAAAGGAGTAAAGGTAAACATGAATTCCTTCAGACAAAAGTATTTAAACAACAAAGGAACGTTGAAAGACTAACAAATGAAGAACACGACCAAGACCTTCTTTTGAGAATGCTGAAACTCCAAATGAAACATTTTTTACAGAGGGTTGAGATGACCAAAAAGACATCCATTGTAGAACTAGCACTTCTTCAGGAAGCATTGAGTGTCATAAACCAAGAGAGTGAAATTCTGGGGCGACAACACTATGACATAAAAAAAAAGCAACACATCTTAGGAATGATGAATTTTTTTATTTCAAAATCAGCGGAACAAAAAGAAAAACACAATGACCCTCACCACCAGATAAATCAATGGTTGACAAGTGACTTTATTCAAAGTCTGAAAGGTGATGATTGGAGAAGATTTAAAACTGGTTCCCGGAGATTTAAACCAAAAGGTTTTTTGGGACAAAGTCATATATGTTTTCAAACCAGTGTCCTGGAAAAAAGTTTACAACATCTGGGGGGTGTTATAAAACATACAGCAAAGGAAGAGACACATACAGAACTAGGCAAGATCAAAATTAACTCAAGAAACAAAAAAAATGCTAAAATGCAAAGAATATTTCTTGATGAAAAAAGAATTAGAACATTAATGTACTTGGCAAAAAAACAGAGGGTGAAAAAATTAACAGAAAGAAAAAAAGTGAACTGTGCGAGATGTCAAGCTAATAGAAAACAAGAACTTGACCAACGAGAAGAAATCATGAAAGAAAGGGATGAATTAGAAATTGTCAAGCTAAAGCTGCAAAGACAAAGAGACCAACTTGAAGAAACAAATGAAGACATGATGCAAACAATTGAGACCACTGCTATGCACTGCTATAGAGAAGCACAATACCTACAGATGCATATTAATGAGATGACAAGAACAAAATCACAAAAGACTGTAAGTACCTGCTTACATACCTACCGACTAAACAATTTACAATACACACTTAAAATCCTACATTTATCCCAATCTTGACAGGAAGCATTATAATTCAGCGTACTTTATGTATGAATTCTGATTGAGCATAATAATAACCAATACTACTCCAATAGTAGTGCACCAATAAAGTGCTCAAGAAGCACATTCATTGAACCCAAATGGAGGGCAAGATTATGATTGACTTTGAAGGTGAGAAGGAGCATCCTATAGGAGCAATATGTTAAGACAACCAATGTTGCACTTTAATCAGAAAAGACATAGGCTAACAATTTACACATTAATATTGGCAATGATCATATAACCATAGACTGTTCTCTACAACCTATCTACAGTATATTACATACCAAAAATTAGACAAGACTCTTCAAATGTAAGGCTTTCAAATTGTACCGGGGTTAAGTTGGTGCACAAATAAAAGAAATAAAAAAAAACATTTTGTGAAGTATTTGAACAAAGGAGAAGTTAAAAAACATATGCAAATTACGAAGTAGACAGAAATGATCTTACTAGTAGGGCCAGAAAAAGATCTATTTGTATGAGGTAAACGATTCATGTTCAAGTGCAGGAAAAGCGCCAGTAATGGTAGTGGTGCCTTGGCAAGCTGCTGGTAATTCCAGGGAAGCACAGTGGTAGCATACCAAAATAGTTTTGCAACAGGTTGGAGAACAGGAAAAGTCATAGGTGCGTGCTTAAGACAAACAATGGTGCTTTTTGGAAGTCAGTTAACTTTGGCTACCTGAGCACAATAGACAGTGTTTTACGGCTGAGCATGGAAGAGAGATTGCTTGAATGCAGAGACGGAATAAGGAACAAATGTAAAAAAAAATAGCTCTAGAATGTTAAAAACTCAATAAAACTGATACAAGTTGCCAGTCAGCAGCGGCAGCCAGTTGTGCCAGTGTCCACTCAACCAGAATATATCATAGTAGCTTTTGAATATACCTCTTATTACACATGTTTCCTTATCTTGTGGTTTATTGATTATATTGTTTATTTTTTAAAGGCAAAACTGAATTTGAAGAACCCTCAGTCAAGCAGATGGAAATATAAAGAGACTTCATTTCAAGAAAAGAAATCTATCTTTGTGTCAAACGAAGAAGTCCAAATTCAAACATGCAAAATAGTCGACGAGAAATCACATATCTTGGATGATACAGCAAAAACAAAAATGCAAATGACCGAGGAATTGGTTAAAATATTAAGAGAAAATGAGTGCTGTGAAAATGAGGCATATGAATTCAAGGTGAAAGAAAAAATACTGAAAAAGACAATAGAACATTGTATGGAGAATATGGAAGAACAGATTATAGATTTCAAATGGTTAATTATGGATAGAAAGAATTTGAAAAGATCTGGAATGGAATATAATTTACAAAATATACCCATCAAATCGGAAAATGCAAAGGAAATACAAAATGAGCACAATAACAAAAATCAAATGAGAAGTTTGAAGATATTGAATTCTAAAGATTCACAAATTGTGACTGCAAAACAACACCAGGAATGCCTTTTAGGGTGCCTTCAAAATAAAGCTGGCCATACCAAATTCAAAAACAAGTTAACACAAACTAATGATATAAATGATGTTTACAAAATTGAAGTAGCTGGTAATAAAAAATACCATCTGAAGGAACCAACAACTCAAATAAAAAGAGTTGGGCCAGAAACAAAGGAGACAAGAGAGGAAAGAAAACATGAGGAAATTAGTCAACCAGTTTCTTTTAAGAAAGATGACAATGGGGGTAAAAAAGTCACTCTCGACGTATATCAGAAAAAATGTGAAAATAAAGAATTTGGCGACCTAAGTGACAAAATGCCAGAATGCCAAGAAGAAAAAAATAATCCAAAGGTGCTTAAAAATATTGTAGCATTCCAAGAAATGAAGTTAAACTGTCAATGGAATAATATACCAAGACAGAAACAGCAGCTGAATGAAAAAAAACAAGTAGTTAAACAAATGCTAAAAGAAATGATGTTGCTGAAGACAGATGGAAATATAAACAAAACTATTCGTGAACAAGCATTAAAAAGTTATAAGAGAAAAATGAATGAAATTTCAATAATCGGGTTTAAAATGAAAACGGAAAGATTAAGGAACTTAAAGAGGAAACAAAAAGATAAAAAGTTAACCAAAATCCAAGAAGAAATAATTAAAGAAAGGGGTAAATTGAAAATTCTGAGATCCAAACAAATTCAACAGCAAAAATCAGTGTATGAGATTAAGGTAGAAAAAAAATTAGGTAAAGCAGAACATATTAATTCAGAGATCAATAAACACCTCATTGGTCTCCATGATAAAATGCTAATGGTCTATATACAACTGCAGACGATTAGTAAGAAAATGGAAATTCTGGAAGATGCAATACGTTCTCTTAAAAAACAAAAATTGCAGGTCACGACTTTCAAGAAAGAGAGTGAGAAAATTGATGTAAGGATGGAACAATTAGGAACAATAAATCCCTTAGAAATACAAAAAAAACATTTTTGGGAAGAAATGAAAATGGAGAATAAAGACCTTGATTATGAACCACTGAGTAAAACAACAGAAACCCAAGAGATTAAAGTCTTAAAATCTGAGTTGGAGATCAAACACAAAATGAGTCCAAATCCTTTAAGAGTCAGTTGGCAAGAAGAAGGAAGTAAAGAAAAAAAGATACTTGGAAGACTTTTTGTAGAATCAGTCAAATTAGAAGGCAACAAGCAAGGAATAGAAAAAACAACATTTTCCTTGAAGAACATCATTCTAGACTGTAAAGAAAAAGGTGAAGAAATAAACTTTAAAAACAAAGAACTACAGATAGATATGTTCAAATTACAGGGTGTCGTATCTGTCATGATCAAACAAAGTGCAGAAGTTTATGAGAAGAAAAGAGATATTGATTATGAATCAGAAAGATTCAAATCTGACATAGAAAAGTTAGTTACAAGGACAAATGAAATTGATGCAGAGTTTAAAGGATTGGACATTGAGAAAAAGAAGCTAGAAACACTGCGATTTGAGATGCACAATTTGGAAGATCAATTAAGAAATAACAGTCTGTCGCTCGAATTTGTTTATCTAAGATGCCAGCATCTGAATGACAAAAACCTTCAAAGGATTTCCAAACAATCAGCAAAATTGGAAGCCAAAGAGAAACATTTACAAAACACAGCACTTTCCTTGCAGAACCTGCTTGCAAACTTTAAAAAGGGAGAAGAAATAACATACAATAAAAATATAAGGATACAGAAACAAGCGATCCAACTACAAGTTCTGCTCTCAAGAACCCTGCGACAAAGAGAAGACCTTAATAAGACAAAGAGGAAGGTTGATGCTGAGACGCAAAAATTACAGTCAAGGAAGAATGTACTTAATGTACAGGAAACTATACTATCTGCTGAGAAAGAGAAGATGGAGCAACGACAATATGAGATGAAAACACTGGACGATCACACAAAAGTAAATTTTCAATCTGTACTAAACATGAAATCGAACCTTCAGGAAATGAATAAGAAGATACTTGGAAGACTTTTTGTAGAATCAGCCAAATTAGAAGGCAACAAGCAAGGGTTAGAAAAAACAACATTTTCCTTGAAGAACATCCTTCTAGACTGTAAAGAAAAAGGTGAAGAAATACACTTTAAAAACAAAGAACTGCAGATAGATATGTTCAAATTACAGGGTGTGGTATCTGTCATGATCAAACAAAGTGCAGAAGTTGATAAGAAGAAAAGAGATATTGATTATGAATCAGAAAGATTCAAATCTGACAGAGAAAAGTTAGTTACAAGGACAAATGAAATTGATTTAGAGTTTAAAGAATTAGACATTGAGAAAAAGATGCTAGAAAAACTGCGATTTGAGATGCACAATTTGGAAGATCAATTAAGAAATAACAGTCTGTCGCTTGAATTTGTTTATCTAAGATTCCAGCATCTGAATGACAAAAACCTTCAAATGATTTCCAAACAATCAGCAAAATTGGAAGCCAAAGAGAAACATATACAAAACACAGCACTTTCCTTGCAGAACCTCCTTGCAAACTTTAAAAAGGGAGAAGAAATAACATACAATAAAAATATAAGGATACAGAAAAAAGCGATCCAACTACAAGGTCTGCTCTCAAGTATCATGAGACAAAGAGAAGACCTTGATAAGACAAAGAGGGAGGTTGATGCTGAGACGCAAAAATTACAGTCAAGGAAGAATATACTTAATGTAAAGGAAACTATACTAACTGCTGAGAAAGAGAAGATGGAGCAACGACAATGTGAGATGAAAACACTGGAAGATCACACAAAAGTAAATTTTCAATCTGTACTAAACCTGAAATCAAATCTTCAGGAAATGAATAAGAAGATACTTAATAGACTTTTTGTAGAATCAGTCAAATTAGAAGGCAACAAGCAAGGGATAGAAAAAACAACATTTTCCTTGAAGAACATCCTTCTAGACTGTAAAGAAAAAGGTGAAGAAATACACTTTAAAAACAAAGAACTGCAGATAGATATGTTCAAATTACAGGGTGTGGTATCTGTCATGATCAAACAAAGTGCAGAAGTTGATGAGAAGAAAAGAGATATTGATTATGAATCAGAAAGATTCAAATCTGACAGAGAAAAGTTAGTTACAAGGAAAAATGAAATTGATGCAGAGTTTAAAGGATTGGACATTGAGAAAAAGAAGCTAGAAAAACTGCGATTTGAGATGCAAAATTTGGAAGATCAATTAAGAAATAACAGTCTGTCGCTCGAATGTGTTTATCTAAGAGGCCAGCATCTGAATGACAAAAACCTTCAAAGGATGTCCAAACAATCGGCAAAATTGGAAACCAAAGAGAAACATATACAAAACACAGCACTTTCCTTGCAGAACCTGCTTGCATACTTTAAAAAGGGAGAAGAAATAACGTACAATAAAAATAAAAGGATACAGAAACAAGCCATCCAACTACAAGGTCTGCTCTCAAGCTTCGTGAGACAAAGAGAAGACCTTGATAAGACAAAGAGGGATGTTGAAGCTGAGAGGCAAAAATTACAGGCAAGGAAGAATATACTTAATTTAAAGGAAACTATACTAACTGCTGAGAAAGAGAAGATGGAGCAACGACAATATGAGATGAAAACACTGGAAGATCACACAAAAGTAAATTTTCAATCCGTACTAAACCTGAAATCGAACCTTCAGGAAATGAATAAGAAGATACTTGGAAGATTTTTTGTAGAATCAGTCAAATTAGAAGGCAACAAGAAAGGAATAGAAAAAACTACATTTTCCTTGAAGAACATCCTTCTAGACTATAAAGAAAAAGGTAAAGAAATACACTTTAAAAACAAAGAACTGCAGATAAATATGTTCAAATTACAGGGTGTGGTATCTGTCATGATCAAACAAAGTGCAGAAGTTGATCAAAAGAAAAGAGATATTGATTCTGAATCAGAAAGATTCAAATCTGACAGAGAAAAGTTAGTTACAAGGACAAATGAAATTGATTTAGAGTTTAAAGAATTAGACATTGAGAAAAAGATGCTAGAAAAACTGCGATTTGAGATGCACAATTTGGAAGATCAATTAAGAAATAACAGTCTGTCGCTTGAATTTGTTTATCTAAGATTCCAGCATCTGAATGACAAAAACCGTCAAATGATTTCCAAACAATCAGCAAAATTGGAAGCCAAAGAGAAACATATACAAAACACAGCACTTTCCTTGCAGAACCTCCTTGCAAACTTTAAAAAGGGAGAAGAAATAACATACAATAAAAATATAAGGATACAGAAAAAAGCGATCCAACTACAAGGTCTGCTCTCAAGTATCATGAGACAAAGAGAAGACCTTGATAAGACAAAGAGGGAGGTTGATGCTGAGACGCAAAAATTACAGTCAAGGAAGAATATACTTAATGTAAAGGAAACTATACTAACTGCTGAGAAAGAGAAGATGGAGCAACGACAATGTGAGATGAAAACACTGGAAGATCACACAAAAGTAAATTTTCAATCTGTACTAAACCTGAAATCAAATCTTCAGGAAATGAATAAGAAGATACTTAATAGACTTTTTGTAGAATCAGTCAAATTAGAAGGCAACAAGCAAGGGATAGAAAAAACAACATTTTCCTTGAAGAACATCCTTCTAGACTGTAAAGAAAAAGGTGAAGAAATACACTTTAAAAACAAAGAACTGCAGATAGATATGTTCAAATTACAGGGTGTGGTATCTGTCATGATCAAACAAAGTGCAGAAGTTGATGAGAAGAAAAGAGATATTGATTATGAATCAGAAAGATTCAAATCTGACAGAGAAAAGTTAGTTACAAGGACAAATGAAATTGATGCAGAGTTTAAAGGATTGGACATTGAGAAAAAGAAGCTAGAAAAACTGCGATTTGAGATGCAAAATTTGGAAGATCAATTAAGAAATAACAGTCTGTCGCTCGAATGTGTTTATCTAAGAGGCCAGCATCTGAATGACAAAAACCTTCAAAGGATTTCCAAACAAACAGCAAAATTGGAAGCCAAAGAGAAACATATACAAAACACAGCACTTTCCTTGCAGAACCTCCTTGCAAACTTTAAAAAGGGAGAAGAAATAACATACAATAAAAATATAGGGATACAGAAAAAAGCGATCCAACTACAAGGTCTGCTCTCAAGTATCATGAGACAAAGAGAAGACCTTGATAAGACAAAGAGGGAGGTTGATGCTGAGACGCAAAAATTACAGTCAAGGAAGAATGTACTTAATGTACAGGAAACTATACTATCTGCTGAGAAAGAGAAGATGGAGCAACGACAATATGAGATGAAAACACTGGAAGATCACACAAAAGTAAATTTTCAATCTGTACTAAACCTGAAATCGAACCTTCAGGAAATGAATAAGAAGATACTTGGAAGACTTTTTGTAGAATCAGTCAAATTAGAAGGCAACAAGCAAGGGTTAGAAAAAACAACATTTTCCTTGAAGAACATCCTTCTAGACTGTAAAGAAAAAGGTGAAGAAATACACTTTAAAAACAAAGAACTGCAGATAGATATGTTCAAATTACAGGGTGTGGTATCTGTCATGATCAAACAAAGTGCAGAAGTTGATGAGAAGAAAAGAGATATTGATTATGAATCAGAAAGATTCAAATCTGAGAGAGAAAAGTTAGTTACAAGGAAAAATGAAATTGATGCAGAGTTTAAAGGATTGGACATTGAGAAAAAGAAGCTAGAAAAACTGCGATTTGAGATGCAAAATTTGGAAGATCAATTAAGAAATAACAGTCTGTCGCTCGAATGTGTTTATCTAAGAGGCCAGCATCTGAATGACAAAAACCTTCAAAGGATTTCCAAACAAACAGCAAAATTGGAAGCCAAAGAGAAACATATACAAAACACAGCACTTTCCTTGCAGAACCTGCTTGCATACTTTAAAAAGGGAGAAGAAATAACATACAATAAAAATAAAAGGATACAGAAACAAGCCATCCAACTACAAGGTCTGCTCTCAAGCTTCGTGAGACAAAGAGAAGACCTTGATAAGACAAAGAGGGATGTTGAAGCTGAGAGGCAAAAATTACAGGCAAGGAAGAATATACTTAATTTAAAGGAAACTATACTAACTGCTGAGAAAGAGAAGATGGAGCAACGACAATATGAGATGAAAACACTGGAAGATCACACAAAAGTAAATTTTCAATCTGTACTAAACCTGAAATCGAACCTTCAGGAAAAGAATAAGAAGATACTTGGAAGATTTTTTGTAGAATCAGTCAAATTAGAAGGCAACAAGCAAGGAATAGAAAAAACAAAATTTTCCTTGAAGAACATCCTTCTAGACTATAAAGAAAAAGGTAAAGAAATACACTTTAAAAACAAAGAACTGCAGAAAAATATGTTCAAATTACAGGGTGTGGTATCTGTCATGATCAAACAAAGTGCAGAAGTTGATCAAAAGAAAAGAGATATTGATTCTGAATCAGAAAGATTCAAATCTGACAGAGAAAAGTTAGTTACAAGGACAAATGAAATTGATTTAGAGTTTAAAGAATTAGACATTGAGAAAAAGATGCTAGAAAAACTGCGATTTGAGATGCACAATTTGGAAGATCAATTAAGAAATAACAGTCTGTCGCTTGAATTTGTTTATCTAAGATTCCAGCATCTGAATGACAAAAACCTTCAAATGATTTCCAAACAATCAGCAAAATTGGAAGCCAAAGAGAAACATATACAAAACACAGCACTTTCCTTGCAGAACCTCCTTGCAAACTTTAAAAAGGGAGAAGAAATAACATACAATAAAAATATAAGGATACAGAAAAAAGCGATCCAACTACAAGGTCTGCTCTCAAGTATCATGAGACAAAGAGAAGACCTTGATAAGACAAAGAGGGAGGTTGATGCTGAGACGCAAAAATTACAGTCAAGGAAGAATATACTTAATGTAAAGGAAACTATACTAACTGCTGAGAAAGAGAAGATGGAGCAACGACAATGTGAGATGAAAACACTGGAAGATCACACAAAAGTAAATTTTCAATCTGTACTAAACCTGAAATCAAATCTTCAGGAAATGAATAAGAAGATACTTAATAGACTTTTTGTAGAATCAGTCAAATTAGAAGGCAACAAGCAAGGGATAGAAAAAACAACATTTTCCTTGAAGAACATCCTTCTAGACTGTAAAGAAAAAGGTGAAGAAATACACTTTAAAAACAAAGAACTGCAGATAGATATGTTCAAATTACAGGGTGTGGTATCTGTCATGATCAAACAAAGTGCAGAAGTTGATGAGAAGAAAAGAGATATTGATTATGAATCAGAAAGATTCAAATCTGACAGAGAAAAGTTAGTTACAAGGAAAAATGAAATTGATGCAGAGTTTAAAGGATTGGACATTGAGAAAAAGAAGCTAGAAAAACTGCGATTTGAGATGCAAAATTTGGAAGATCAATTAAGAAATAACAGTCTGTCGCTCGAATGTGTTTATCTAAGAGGCCAGCATCTGAATGACAAAAACCTTCAAAGGATGTCCAAACAATCGGCAAAATTGGAAACCAAAGAGAAACATATACAAAACACAGCACTTTCCTTGCAGAACCTGCTTGCATACTTTAAAAAGGGAGAAGAAATAACGTACAATAAAAATAAAAGGATACAGAAACAAGCCATCCAACTACAAGGTCTGCTCTCAAGCTTCGTGAGACAAAGAGAAGACCTTGATAAGACAAAGAGGGATGTTGAAGCTGAGAGGCAAAAATTACAGGCAAGGAAGAATATACTTAATTTAAAGGAAACTATACTAACTGCTGAGAAAGAGAAGATGGAGCAACGACAATATGAGATGAAAACACTGGAAGATCACACAAAAGTAAATTTTCAATCCGTACTAAACCTGAAATCGAACCTTCAGGAAATGAATAAGAAGATACTTGGAAGATTTTTTGTAGAATCAGTCAAATTAGAAGGCAACAAGAAAGGAATAGAAAAAACTACATTTTCCTTGAAGAACATCCTTCTAGACTATAAAGAAAAAGGTAAAGAAATACACTTTAAAAACAAAGAACTGCAGATAAATATGTTCAAATTACAGGGTGTGGTATCTGTCATGATCAAACAAAGTGCAGAAGTTGATCAAAAGAAAAGAGATATTGATTCTGAATCAGAAAGATTCAAATCTGACAGAGAAAAGTTAGTTACAAGGACAAATGAAATTGATTTAGAGTTTAAAGAATTAGACATTGAGAAAAAGATGCTAGAAAAACTGCGATTTGAGATGCACAATTTGGAAGATCAATTAAGAAATAACAGTCTGTCGCTTGAATTTGTTTATCTAAGATTCCAGCATCTGAATGACAAAAACCGTCAAATGATTTCCAAACAATCAGCAAAATTGGAAGCCAAAGAGAAACATATACAAAACACAGCACTTTCCTTGCAGAACCTCCTTGCAAACTTTAAAAAGGGAGAAGAAATAACATACAATAAAAATATAAGGATACAGAAAAAAGCGATCCAACTACAAGGTCTGCTCTCAAGTATCATGAGACAAAGAGAAGACCTTGATAAGACAAAGAGGGAGGTTGATGCTGAGACGCAAAAATTACAGTCAAGGAAGAATATACTTAATGTAAAGGAAACTATACTAACTGCTGAGAAAGAGAAGATGGAGCAACGACAATGTGAGATGAAAACACTGGAAGATCACACAAAAGTAAATTTTCAATCTGTACTAAACCTGAAATCAAATCTTCAGGAAATGAATAAGAAGATACTTAATAGACTTTTTGTAGAATCAGTCAAATTAGAAGGCAACAAGCAAGGGATAGAAAAAACAACATTTTCCTTGAAGAACATCCTTCTAGACTGTAAAGAAAAAGGTGAAGAAATACACTTTAAAAACAAAGAACTGCAGATAGATATGTTCAAATTACAGGGTGTGGTATCTGTCATGATCAAACAAAGTGCAGAAGTTGATGAGAAGAAAAGAGATATTGATTATGAATCAGAAAGATTCAAATCTGACAGAGAAAAGTTAGTTACAAGGACAAATGAAATTGATGCAGAGTTTAAAGGATTGGACATTGAGAAAAAGAAGCTAGAAAAACTGCGATTTGAGATGCAAAATTTGGAAGATCAATTAAGAAATAACAGTCTGTCGCTCGAATGTGTTTATCTAAGAGGCCAGCATCTGAATGACAAAAACCTTCAAAGGATTTCCAAACAAACAGCAAAATTGGAAGCCAAAGAGAAACATATACAAAACACAGCACTTTCCTTGCAGAACCTCCTTGCAAACTTTAAAAAGGGAGAAGAAATAACATACAATAAAAATATAGGGATACAGAAAAAAGCGATCCAACTACAAGGTCTGCTCTCAAGTATCATGAGACAAAGAGAAGACCTTGATAAGACAAAGAGGGAGGTTGATGCTGAGACGCAAAAATTACAGTCAAGGAAGAATGTACTTAATGTACAGGAAACTATACTATCTGCTGAGAAAGAGAAGATGGAGCAACGACAATATGAGATGAAAACACTGGAAGATCACACAAAAGTAAATTTTCAATCTGTACTAAACCTGAAATCGAACCTTCAGGAAATGAATAAGAAGATACTTGGAAGACTTTTTGTAGAATCAGTCAAATTAGAAGGCAACAAGCAAGGGTTAGAAAAAACAACATTTTCCTTGAAGAACATCCTTCTAGACTGTAAAGAAAAAGGTGAAGAAATACACTTTAAAAACAAAGAACTGCAGATAGATATGTTCAAATTACAGGGTGTGGTATCTGTCATGATCAAACAAAGTGCAGAAGTTGATGAGAAGAAAAGAGATATTGATTATGAATCAGAAAGATTCAAATCTGAGAGAGAAAAGTTAGTTACAAGGAAAAATGAAATTGATGCAGAGTTTAAAGGATTGGACATTGAGAAAAAGAAGCTAGAAAAACTGCGATTTGAGATGCAAAATTTGGAAGATCAATTAAGAAATAACAGTCTGTCGCTCGAATGTGTTTATCTAAGAGGCCAGCATCTGAATGACAAAAACCTTCAAAGGATTTCCAAACAAACAGCAAAATTGGAAGCCAAAGAGAAACATATACAAAACACAGCACTTTCCTTGCAGAACCTGCTTGCATACTTTAAAAAGGGAGAAGAAATAACATACAATAAAAATAAAAGGATACAGAAACAAGCCATCCAACTACAAGGTCTGCTCTCAAGCTTCGTGAGACAAAGAGAAGACCTTGATAAGACAAAGAGGGATGTTGAAGCTGAGAGGCAAAAATTACAGGCAAGGAAGAATATACTTAATTTAAAGGAAACTATACTAACTGCTGAGAAAGAGAAGATGGAGCAACGACAATATGAGATGAAAACACTGGAAGATCACACAAAAGTAAATTTTCAATCTGTACTAAACCTGAAATCGAACCTTCAGGAAAAGAATAAGAAGATACTTGGAAGATTTTTTGTAGAATCAGTCAAATTAGAAGGCAACAAGCAAGGAATAGAAAAAACAAAATTTTCCTTGAAGAACATCCTTCTAGACTATAAAGAAAAAGGTAAAGAAATACACTTTAAAAACAAAGAACTGCAGAAAAATATGTTCAAATTACAGGGTGTGGTATCTGTCATGATCAAACAAAGTGCAGAAGTTGATCAAAAGAAAAGAGATATTGATTCTGAATCAGAAAGATTCAAATCTGACAGAGAAAAGTTAGTTACAAGGACAAATGAAATTGATTTAGAGTTTAAAGAATTAGACATTGAGAAAAAGATGCTAGAAAAACTGCGATTTGAGATGCACAATTTGGAAGATCAATTAAGAAATAACAGTCTGTCGCTTGAATTTGTTTATCTAAGATTCCAGCATCTGAATGACAAAAACCTTCAAATGATTTCCAAACAATCAGCAAAATTGGAAGCCAAAGAGAAACATATACAAAACACAGCACTTTCCTTGCAGAACCTCCTTGCAAACTTTAAAAAGGGAGAAGAAATAACATACAATAAAAATATAAGGATACAGAAAAAAGCGATCCAACTACAAGGTCTGCTCTCAAGTATCATGAGACAAAGAGAAGACCTTGATAAAACAAAGAGGGAGGTTGATGCTGAGACGCAAAAATTACAGTCAAGGAAGAATATACTTAATGTAAAGGAAACTATACTAACTGCTGAGAAAGAGAAGATGGAGCAACGACAATGTGAGATGAAAACACTGGAAGATCACACAAAAGTAAATTTTCAATCTGTACTAAACCTGAAATCAAATCTTCAGGAAATGAATAAGAAGATACTTAATAGACTTTTTGTAGAATCAGTCAAATTAGAAGGCAACAAGCAAGGGATAGAAAAAACAACATTTTCCTTGAAGAACATCCTTCTAGACTGTAAAGAAAAAGGTGAAGAAATACACTTTAAAAACAAAGAACTGCAGATAGATATGTTTAAATTACAGGGTGTGGTATCTGTCATGATCAAACAAAGTGCAGAAGTTGATGAGAAGAAAAGAGATATTGATTATGAATCAGAAAGATTCAAATCTGACAGAGAAAAGTTAGTTACAAGGAAAAATGAAATTGATGCTGAGTTTAAAGGATTGGACATTGAGAAAAATAAGCTAAAAAAACTGCGATTTGAGATGCAAAATTTGGAAGATCAATTAAGAAATAACAGTCTGTCGCTCGAATGTGTTTATCTAAGAGGCCAGCATCTGAATGACAAAAACCTTCAAAGGATGTCCAAACAATCGGCAAAATTGGAAACCAAAGAGAAACATATACAAAACACAGCACTTTCCTTGCAGAACCTGCTTGCATACTTTAAAAAGGGAGAAGAAATAACGTACAATAAAAATAAAAGGATACAGAAACAAGCCATCCAACTACAAGGTCTGCTCTCAAGCTTCGTGAGACAAAGAGAAGACCTTGATAAGACAAAGAGGGATGTTGAAGCTGAGAGGCAAAAATTACAGGCAAGGAAGAAAATACTTAATTTAAAGGAAACTATACTAACTGCTGAGAAAGAGAAGATGGAGCAACGACAATATGAGATGAAAACACTGGAAGATCACACAAAAGTAAATTTTCAATCTGTACTAAACCTGAAATCGAACCTTCAGGAAAAGAATAAGAAGATACTTGGAAGATTTTTTGTAGAATCAGTCAAATTAGAAGGCAACAAGCAAGGAATAGAAAAAACAACATTTTCCTTGAAGAACATCCTTCTAGACTATAAAGAAAAAGGTAAAGAAATACACTTTAAAAACAAAGAACTGCAGAAAAATATGTTCAAATTACAGGGTGTGGTATCTGTCATGATCAAACAAAGTGCAGAAGTTGATCAAAAGAAAAGAGATATTGATTCTGAATCAGAAAGATTCAAATCTGACAGAGAAAAGTTAGTTACAAGGACAAATGAAATTGATTTAGAGTTTAAAGAATTAGACATTGAGAAAAAGATGCTAGAAAAACTGCGATTTGAGATGCACAATTTGGAAGATCAATTAAGAAATAACAGTCTGTCGCTTGAATTTGTTTATCTAAGATTCCAGCATCTGAATGACAAAAACCTTCAAATGATTTCCAAACAATCAGCAAAATTGGAAGCCAAAGAGAAACATATACAAAACACAGCACTTTCCTTGCAGAACCTCCTTGCAAACTTTAAAAAGGGAGAAGAAATAACATACAATAAAAATATAAGGATACAGAAAAAAGCGATCCAACTACAAGGTCTGCTCTCAAGTATCATGAGACAAAGAGAAGACCTTGATAAGACAAAGAGGGAGGTTGATGCTGAGACGCAAAAATTACAGTCAAGGAAGAATATACTTAATGTAAAGGAAACTATACTAACTGCTGAGAAAGAGAAGATGGAGCAACGACAATGTGAGATGAAAACACTGGAAGATCACACAAAAGTAAATTTTCAATCTGTACTAAACCTGAAATCAAATCTTCAAGAAATGAATAAGAAGATACTTAATAGACTTTTTGTAGAATCAGTCAAATTAGAAGGCAACAAGCAAGGGATAGAAAAAACAACATTTTCCTTGAAGAACATCCTTCTAGACTGTAAAGAAAAAGGTGAAGAAATACACTTTAAAAACAAAGAACTGCAGATAGATATGTTCAAATTACAGGGTGTGGTATCTGTCATGATCAAACAAAGTGCAGAAGTTGATGAGAAGAAAAGAGATATTGATTATGAATCAGAAAGATTCAAATCTGACAGAGAAAAGTTAGTTACAAGGAAAAATGAAATTGATGCTGAGTTTAAAGGATTGGACATTGAGAAAAATAAGCTAGAAAAACTGCGATTTGAGATGCAAAATTTGGAAGATCAATTAAGAAATAACAGTCTGTCGCTCGAATGTGTTTATCTAAGAGGCCAGCATCTGAATGACAAAAACCTTCAAAGGATGTCCAAACAATCGGCAAACTTGGAAACCAAAGAGAAACATATACAAAACACAGCACTTTCCTTGCAGAACCTGCTTGCATACTTTAAAAAGGGAGAAGAAATAACGTACAATAAAAATGAAAGGATACAGAAACAAGCCATCCAACTACAAGGTCTGCTCTCAAGCTTCGTGAGACAAAGAGAAGACCTTGATAAGACAAAGAGGGATGTTGAAGCTGAGAGGCAAAAATTACAGGCAAGGAAGAAAATACTTAATTTAAAGGAAACTATACTAACTGCTGAGAAAGAGAAGATGGAGCAACGACAATATGAGATGAAAACACTGGAAGATCACACAAAAGTAAATTTTCAATCTGTACTAAACCTGAAATCGAACCTTCAGGAAAAGAATAAGAAGATACTTGGAAGATTTTTTGTAGAATCAGTCAAATTAGAAGGCAACAAGCAAGGAATAGAAAAAACAACATTTTCCTTGAAGAACATCCTTCTAGACTATAAAGAAAAAGGTAAAGAAATACACTTTAAAAACAAAGAACTGCAGAAAAATATGTTCAAATTACAGGGTGTGGTATCTGTCATGATCAAACAAAGTGCAGAAGTTGATCAAAAGAAAAGAGATATTGATTCTGAATCAGAAAGATTCAAATCTGACAGAGAAAAGTTAGTTACAAGGACAAATGAAATTGATTTAGAGTTTAAAGAATTAGACATTGAGAAAAAGATGCTAGAAAAACTGCGATTTGAGATGCACAATTTGGAAGATCAATTAAGAAATAACAGTCTGTCGCTTGAATTTGTTTATCTAAGATTCCAGCATCTGAATGACAAAAACCTTCAAATGATTTCCAAACAATCAGCAAAATTGGAAGCCAAAGAGAAACATATACAAAACACAGCACTTTCCTTGCAGAACCTCCTTGCAAACTTTAAAAAGGGAGAAGAAATAACATACAATAAAAATATAAGGATACAGAAAAAAGCGATCCAACTACAAGGTCTGCTCTCAAGTATCATGAGACAAAGAGAAGACCTTGATAAGACAAAGAGGGAGGTTGATGCTGAGACGCAAAAATTACAGTCAAGGAAGAATATACTTAATGTAAAGGAAACTATAATAACTGCTGAGAAAGAGAAGATGGAGCAACGACAATGTGAGATGAAAACACTGGAAGATCACACAAAAGTAAATTTTCAATCTGTACTAAACCTGAAATCAAATCTTCAAGAAATGAATAAGAAGATACTTAATAGACTTTTTGTAGAATCAGTCAAATTAGAAGGCAACAAGCAAGGGATAGAAAAAACAACATTTTCCTTGAAGAACATCCTTCTAGACTGTAAAGAAAAAGGTGAAGAAATACACTTTAAAAACAAAGAACTGCAGATAGATATGTTCAAATTACAGGGTGTGGTATCTGTCATGATCAAACAAAGTGCAGAAGTTGATGAGAAGAAAAGAGATATTGATTATGAATCAGAAAGATTCAAATCTGACAGAGAAAAGTTAGTTACAAGGAAAAATGAAATTGATGCAGAGTTTAAAGGATTGGACATTGAGAAAAAGAAGCTAGAAAAACTGCGATTTGAGATGCAAAATTTGGAAGATCAATTAAGAAATAACAGTCTGTCGCTCGAATGTGTTTATCTAAGAGGCCAGCATCTGAATGACAAAAACCTTCAAAGGATGTCCAAACAATCGGCAAAATTGGAAACCAAAGAGAAACATATACAAAACACAGCACTTTCCTTGCAGAACCTGCTTGCATACATTAAAAAGGGAGAAGAAATAACGTACAATAAAAATAAAAGGATACAGAAACAAGCCATCCAACTACAAGGTCTGCTCTCAAGCTTCGTGAGACAAAGAGAAGACCTTAATAAGACAAAGAGGGATGTTGAAGCTGAGAGGCAAAAATTACAGGCAAGGAAGAATATACTTAATTTAAAGGAAACTATACTAACTGCTGAGAAAGAGAAGATGGAGCAACGACAATATGAGATGAAAACACTGGAAGATCACACAAAAGTAAATTTTCAATCTGTACTAAACCTGAAATCGAACCTTCAGGAAAAGAATAAGAAGATACTTGGAAGATTTTTTGTAGAATCAGTCAAATTAGAAGGAAACAAGCAAGGAATAGAAAAAACAACATTTTCCTTGAAGAACATCCTTCTAGACTATAAAGAAAAAGGTAAAGAAATACACTTTAAAAACAAAGAACTGCAGATAAATATGTTCAAATTACAGGGTGTGGTATCTGTCATGATCAAACAAAGTGCAGAAGTTGATCAAAAGAAAAGAGATATTGATTCTGAATCAGAAAGATTCAAATCTGACAGAGAAAAGTTAGTTACAAGGACAAATGAAATTGATTTAGAGTTTAAAGAATTAGACATTGAGAAAAAGATGCTAGAAAAACTGCGATTTGAGATGCACAATTTGGAAGATCAATTAAGAAATAACAGTCTGTCGCTTGAATTTGTTTATCTAAGATTCCAGCATCTGAATGACAAAAACCGTCAAATGATTTCCAAACAATCAGCAAAATTGGAAGCCAAAGAGAAACATATACAAAACACAGCACTTTCCTTGCAGAACCTCCTTGCAAACTTTAAAAAGGGAGAAGAAATAACATACAATAAAAATATAAGGATACAGAAAAAAGCGATCCAACTACAAGGTCTGCTCTCAAGTATCATGAGACAAAGAGAAGACCTTGATAAGACAAAGAGGGAGGTTGATGCTGAGACGCAAAAATTACAGTCAAGGAAGAATATACGTAATGTAAAGGAAACTATACTAACTGCTGAGAAAGAGAAGATGGAGCAACGACAATGTGAGATGAAAACACTGGAAGATCACACAAAAGTAAATTTTCAATCTGTACTAAACCTGAAATCAAATCTTCAGGAAATGAATAAGAAGATACTTAATAGACTTTTTGTAGAATCAGTCAAATTAGAAGGCAACAAGCAAGGGATAGAAAAAACAACATTTTCCTTGAAGAACATCCTTCTAGACTGTAAAGAAAAAGGTGAAGAAATACACTTTAAAAACAAAGAACTGCAGATAGATATGTTCAAATTACAGGGTGTGGTATCTGTCATGATCAAACAAAGTGCAGAAGTTGATGAGAAGAAAAGAGATATTGATTATGAATCAGAAAGATTCAAATCTGACAGACAAAAGTTAGTTACAAGGAAAAATGAAATTGATGCAGAGTTTAAAGGATTGGACATTGAGAAAAAGAAGCTAGAAAAACTGCGATTTGAGATGCAAAATTTGGAAGATCAATTAAGAAATAACAGTCTGTCGCTTGAATTTGTTTATCTAAGAGGCCAGCATCTGAATGACAAAAACATTCAAATGATTTCCAAACAATCAGCAAAATTGGAAGCCAAAGAGAAACATATACAAAACACAGCACTTTCCTTGCAGAACCTCCTTGCAAACTTTAAAAAGGGAGAAGAAATAACATACAATAAAAATATAAGGATACAGAAAAAAGCGATCCAACTACAAGGTCTGCTCTCAAGTATCATGAGACAAAGAGAAGACCTTGATAAGACAAAGAGGGAGGTTGATGCTGAGACGCAAAAATTACAGTCAAGGAAGAATGTACTTAATGTACAGGAAACTATACTATCTGCTGAGAAAGAGAAGATGGAGCAACGACAATATGAGATGAAAACACTGGAAGATCACACAAAAGTAAATTTTCAATCTGTACTAAACCTGAAATCGAACCTTCAGGAAAAGAATAAGAAGATACTTGGAAGATTTTTTGTAGAATCAGTCAAATTAGAAGGCAACAAGCAAGGAATAGAAAAAACAAAATGTTCCTTGAAGAACATCCTTCTAGACTATAAAGAAAAAGGTAAAGAAATACACTTTAAAAACAAAGAACTGCAGAAAAATATGTTCAAATTACAGGGTGTGGTATCTGTCATGATCAAACAAAGTGCAGAAGTTGATCAAAAGAAAAGAGATATTGATTCTGAATCAGAAAGATTCAAATCTGACAGAGAAAAGTTAGTTACAAGGACAAATGAAATTGATTTAGAGTTTAAAGAATTAGACATTGAGAAAAAGATGCTAGAAAAACTGCGATTTGAGATGCACAATTTGGAAGATCAATTAAGAAATAACAGTCTGTCGCTTGAATTTGTTTATCTAAGATTCCAGCATCTGAATGACAAAAACCTTCAAATGATTTCCAAACAATCAGCAAAATTGGAAGCCAAAGAGAAACATATACAAAACACAGCACTTTCCTTGCAGAACCTCCTTGCAAACTTTAAAAAGGGAGAAGAAATAACATACAATAAAAATATAAGGATACAGAAAAAAGCGATCCAACTACAAGGTCTGCTCTCAAGTATCATGAGACAAAGAGAAGACCTTGATAAAACAAAGAGGGAGGTTGATGCTGAGACGCAAAAATTACAGTCAAGGAAGAATATACTTAATGTAAAGGAAACTATACTAACTGCTGAGAAAGAGAAGATGGAGCAACGACAATGTGAGATGAAAACACTGGAAGATCACACAAAAGTAAATTTTCAATCTGTACTAAACCTGAAATCAAATCTTCAGGAAATGAATAAGAAGATACTTAATAGACTTTTTGTAGAATCAGTCAAATTAGAAGGCAACAAGCAAGGGATAGAAAAAACAACATTTTCCTTGAAGAACATCCTTCTAGACTGTAAAGAAAAAGGTGAAGAAATACACTTTAAAAACAAAGAACTGCAGATAGATATGTTCAAATTACAGGGTGTGGTATCTGTCATGATCAAACAAAGTGCAGAAGTTGATGAGAAGAAAAGAGATATTGATTATGAATCAGAAAGATTCAAATCTGACAGAGAAAAGTTAGTTACAAGGAAAAATGAAATTGATGCTGAGTTTAAAGGATTGGACATTGAGAAAAATAAGCTAGAAAAACTGCGATTTGAGATGCAAAATTTGGAAGATCAATTAAGAAATAACAGTCTGTCGCTCGAATGTGTTTATCTAAGAGGCCAGCATCTGAATGACAAAAACCTTCAAAGGATGTCCAAACAATCGGCAAAATTGGAAACCAAAGAGAAACATATACAAAACACAGCACTTTCCTTGCAGAACCTGCTTGCATACTTTAAAAAGGGAGAAGAAATAACGTACAATAAAAATAAAAGGATACAGAAACAAGCCATCCAACTACAAGGTCTGCTCTCAAGCTTCGTGAGACAAAGAGAAGACCTTGATAAGACAAAGAGGGATGTTGAAGCTGAGAGGCAAAAATTACAGGCAAGGAAGAAAATACTTAATTTAAAGGAAACTATACTAACTGCTGAGAAAGAGAAGATGGAGCAACGACAATATGAGATGAAAACACTGGAAGATCACACAAAAGTAAATTTTCAATCTGTACTAAACCTGAAATCGAACCTTCAGGAAAAGAATAAGAAGATACTTGGAAGATTTTTTGTAGAATCAGTCAAATTAGAAGGCAACAAGCAAGGAATAGAAAAAACAACATTTTCCTTGAAGAACATCCTTCTAGACTATAAAGAAAAAGGTAAAGAAATACACTTTAAAAACAAAGAACTGCAGAAAAATATGTTCAAATTACAGGGTGTGGTATCTGTCATGATCAAACAAAGTGCAGAAGTTGATCAAAAGAAAAGAGATATTGATTCTGAATCAGAAAGATTCAAATCTGACAGAGAAAAGTTAGTTACAAGGACAAATGAAATTGATTTAGAGTTTAAAGAATTAGACATTGAGAAAAAGATGCTAGAAAAACTGCGATTTGAGATGCACAATTTGGAAGATCAATTAAGAAATAACAGTCTGTCGCTTGAATTTGTTTATCTAAGATTCCAGCATCTGAATGACAAAAACCTTCAAATGATTTCCAAACAATCAGCAAAATTGGAAGCCAAAGAGAAACATATACAAAACACAGCACTTTCCTTGCAGAACCTCCTTGCAAACTTTAAAAAGGGAGAAGAAATAACATACAATAAAAATATAAGGATACAGAAAAAAGCGATCCAACTACAAGGTCTGCTCTCAAGTATCATGAGACAAAGAGAAGACCTTGATAAGACAAAGAGGGAGGTTGATGCTGAGACGCAAAAATTACAGTCAAGGAAGAATATACTTAATGTAAAGGAAACTATACTAACTGCTGAGAAAGAGAAGATGGAGCAACGACAATGTGAGATGAAAACACTGGAAGATCACACAAAAGTAAATTTTCAATCTGTACTAAACCTGAAATCAAATCTTCAAGAAATGAATAAGAAGATACTTAATAGACTTTTTGTAGAATCAGTCAAATTAGAAGGCAACAAGCAAGGGATAGAAAAAACAACATTTTCCTTGAAGAACATCCTTCTAGACTGTAAAGAAAAAGGTGAAGAAATACACTTTAAAAACAAAGAACTGCAGATAGATATGTTCAAATTACAGGGTGTGGTATCTGTCATGATCAAACAAAGTGCAGAAGTTGATGAGAAGAAAAGAGATATTGATTATGAATCAGAAAGATTCAAATCTGACAGAGAAAAGTTAGTTACAAGGAAAAATGAAATTGATGCAGAGTTTAAAGGATTGGACATTGAGAAAAAGAAGCTAGAAAAACTGCGATTTGAGATGCAAAATTTGGAAGATCAATTAAGAAATAACAGTCTGTCGCTCGAATGTGTTTATCTAAGAGGCCAGCATCTGAATGACAAAAACCTTCAAAGGATGTCCAAACAATCGGCAAAATTGGAAACCAAAGAGAAACATATACAAAACACAGCACTTTCCTTGCAGAACCTGCTTGCATACTTTAAAAAGGGAGAAGAAATAACGTACAATAAAAATAAAAGGATACAGAAACAAGCCATCCAACTACAAGGTCTGCTCTCAAGCTTCGTGAGACAAAGAGAAGACCTTGATAAGACAAAGAGGGATGTTGAAGCTGAGAGGCAAAAATTACAGGCAAGGAAGAATATACTTAATTTAAAGGAAACTATACTAACTGCTGAGAAAGAGAAGATGGAGCAAAGACAATATGAGATGAAAACACTGGAAGATCACACAAAAGTAAATTTTCAATCTGTACTAAACCTGAAATCGAACCTTCAGGAAAAGAATAAGAAGATACTTGGAAGATTTTTTGTAGAATCAGTCAAATTAGAAGGCAACAAGCAAGGAATAGAAAAAACAACATTTTCCTTGAAGAACATCCTTCTAGACTATAGAGAAAAAGGTAAAGAAATACACTTTAAAAACAAAGAACTGCAGAAAAATATGTTCAAATTACAGGGTGTGGTATCTGTCATGATCAAACAAAGTGCAGAAGTTGATCAAAAGAAAAGAGATATTGATTCTGAATCAGAAAGATTCAAATCTGACAGAGAAAAGTTAGTTACAAGGACAAATGAAATTGATTTAGAGTTTAAAGAATTAGACATTGAGAAAAAGATGCTAGAAAAACTGCGATTTGAGATGCACAATTTGGAAGATCAATTAAGAAATAACAGTCTGTCGCTTGAATTTGTTTATCTAAGATTCCAGCATCTGAATGACAAAAACCTTCAAATGATTTCCAAACAATCAGCAAAATTGGAAGCCAAAGAGAAACATATACAAAACACAGCACTTTCCTTGCAGAACCTCCTTGCAAACTTTAAAAAGGGAGAAGAAATAACATACAATAAAAATATAAGGATACAGAAAAAAGCGATCCAACTACAAGGTCTGCTCTCAAGTATCATGAGACAAAGAGAAGACCTTGATAAGACAAAGAGGGAGGTTGATGCTGAGACGCAAAAATTACAGTCAAGGAAGAATATACTTAATGTAAAGGAAACTATACTAACTGCTGAGAAAGAGAAGATGGAGCAACGACAATGTGAGATGAAAACACTGGAAGATCACACAAAAGTAAATTTTCAATCTGTACTAAACCTGAAATCAAATCTTCAAGAAATGAATAAGAAGATACTTAATAGACTTTTTGTAGAATCAGTCAAATTAGAAGGCAACAAGCAAGGGATAGAAAAAACAACATTTTCCTTGAAGAACATCCTTCTAGACTGTAAAGAAAAAGGTGAAGAAATACACTTTAAAAACAAAGAACTGCAGATAGATATGTTCAAATTACAGGGTGTGGTATCTGTCATGATCAAACAAAGTGCAGAAGTTGATGAGAAGAAAAGAGATATTGATTATGAATCAGAAAGATTCAAATCTGACAGAGAAAAGTTAGTTACAAGGAAAAATGAAATTGATGCAGAGTTTAAAGGATTGGACATTGAGAAAAAGAAGCTAGAAAAACTGCGATTTGAGATGCAAAATTTGGAAGATCAATTAAGAAATAACAGTCTGTCGCTCGAATGTGTTTATCTAAGAGGCCAGCATCTGAATGACAAAAACCTTCAAAGGATGTCCAAACAATCGGCAAAATTGGAAACCAAAGAGAAACATATACAAAACACAGCACTTTCCTTGCAGAACCTGCTTGCATACTTTAAAAAGGGAGAAGAAATAACGTACAATAAAAATAAAAGGATACAGAAACAAGCCATCCAACTACAAGGTCTGCTCTCAAGCTTCGTGAGACAAAGAGAAGACCTTGATAAGACAAAGAGGGATGTTGAAGCTGAGAGGCAAAAATTACAGGCAAGGAAGAATATACTTAATTTAAAGGAAACTATACTAACTGCTGAGAAAGAGAAGATGGAGCAAAGACAATATGAGATGAAAACACTGGAAGATCACACAAAAGTAAATTTTCAATCTGTACTAAACCTGAAATCGAACCTTCAGGAAAAGAATAAGAAGATACTTGGAAGATTTTTTGTAGAATCAGTCAAATTAGAAGGCAACAAGCAAGGAATAGAAAAAACAACATTTTCCTTGAAGAACATCCTTCTAGACTATAAAGAAAAAGGTAAAGAAATACACTTTAAAAACAAAGAACTGCAGAAAAATATGTTCAAATTACAGGGTGTGGTATCTGTCATGATCAAACAAAGTGCAGAAGTTGATCAAAAGAAAAGAGATATTGATTCTGAATCAGAAAGATTCAAATCTGACAGAGAAAAGTTAGTTACAAGGACAAATGAAATTGATTTAGAGTTTAAAGAATTAGACATTGAGAAAAAGATGCTAGAAAAACTGCGATTTGAGATGCACAATTTGGAAGATCAATTAAGAAATAACAGTCTGTCGCTTGAATTTGTTTATCTAAGATTCCAGCATCTGAATGACAAAAACCTTCAAATGATTTCCAAACAATCAGCAAAATTGGAAGCCAAAGAGAAACATATACAAAACACAGCACTTTCCTTGCAGAACCTCCTTGCAAACTTTAAAAAGGGAGAAGAAATAACATACAATAAAAATATAAGGATACAGAAAAAAGCGATCCAACTACAAGGTCTGCTCTCAAGTATCATGAGACAAAGAGAAGACCTTGATAAGACAAAGAGGGAGGTTGATGCTGAGACGCAAAAATTACAGTCAAGGAAGAATATACTTAATGTAAAGGAAACTATACTAACTGCTGAGAAAGAGAAGATGGAGCAACGACAATGTGAGATGAAAACACTGGAAGATCACACAAAAGTAAATTTTCAATCTGTACTAAACCTGAAATCAAATCTTCAGGAAATGAATAAGAAGATACTTAATAGACTTTTTGTAGAATCAGTCAAATTAGAAGGCAACAAGCAAGGGATAGAAAAAACAACATTTTCCTTGAAGAACATCCTTCTAGACTGTAAAGAAAAAGGTGAAGAAATACACTTTAAAAACAAAGAACTGCAGATAGATATGTTCAAATTACAGGGTGTGGTATCTGTCATGATCAAACAAAGTGCAGAAGTTGATGAGAAGAAAAGAGATATTGATTATGAATCAGAAAGATTCAAATCTGACAGAGAAAAGTTAGTTACAAGAAAAAATGAAATTGATGCAGAGTTTAAAGGATTGGACATTGAGAAAAAGAAGCTAGAAAAACTGCGATTTGAGATGCAAAATTTGGAAGATCAATTAAGAAATAACAGTCTGTCGCTCGAATGTGTTTATCTAAGAGGCCAGCATCTGAATGACAAAAACCTTCAAAGGATGTCCAAACAATCGGCAAAATTGGAAACCAAAGAGAAACATATACAAAACACAGCACTTTCCTTGCAGAACCTGCTTGCATACTTTAAAAAGGGAGAAGAAATAACGTACAATAAAAATAAAAGGATACAGAAACAAGCCATCCAACTACAAGGTCTGCTCTCAAGTTTCGTGAGACAAAGAGAAGACCTTGATAAGACAAAGAGGGATGTTGAAGCTGAGAGGCAAAAATTACAGTCAAGGAAGAATATACTTAATGTAAAGGAAACTATACTAACTGCTGAGAAAGAGAAGATGGAGCAACGACAATGTGAGATGAAAACACTGGAAGATCACACAAAAGTAAATTTTCAATCTGTACTAAACATGAAATCGAACCTTCAGGAAATGAATAAAAAGATACTTGGAAGACTTTTTGTAGAATCAGTCAAATTAGAAGGCAACAAGCAAGGGTTAGAAAAAACAACATTTTCCTTGAAGAACATCCTTCTAGACTGTAAAGAAAAAGGTGAAGAAATACACTTTAAAAACAAAGAACTGCAGATAGATATGTTCAAATTACAGGGTGTGGTATCTGTCATGATCAAACAAAGTGCAGAAGTTGATGAGAAGAAAAGAGATATTGATTATGAATCAGAAAGATTCAAATCTGACAGAGAAAAGTTAGTTACAAGGAAAAATGAAATTGATGCAGAGTTTAAAGGATTGGACATTGAGAAAAAGAAGCTAGAAAAACTGCGATTTGAGATGCACAATTTGGAAGATCAATTAAGAAATAACAGTCTGTCGCTTGAATGTGTTTATCTAAGAGGCCAGCATCTGAATGACAAAAACCTTCAAAGGATTTCCAAACAATCGGCAAAATTGGAAGCCAAAGAGAAACATATACAAAACACAGCACTTTCCTTGCAGAACCTGCTTGCATACTTTAAAAAGGGAGAAGAAATAACGTACAATAAAAATAAAAGGATACAGAAACAAGCGTTTCAACTACAAGGTCTGCTCTCAAGCATCGTGAGACAAAGAGAAGACCTTGATAAGACAAAGAGGGAGGTTGATGCTGAGGCACAAAAATTACATTCAAGGAAAAATATACTTATTGTAAAGGAAACTATATTAATTGCTGAGAAAGAGAAGATGGAGCAACGACAATATGAGATGCAAACACTGGAAGATCACACAAAAGTAAATTTTCAATCCGTACTAAACCTGAAATCGAACCTTCAGGAAATGAATAAGAAGATACTTGGAAGATTTTTTGTAGAATCAGTCAAATTAGAAGGCAACAAGAAAGGAATAGAAAAAACAACATTTTCCTTGAAGAACATCCTTCTAGAATGTAAAGAAAAAGGTGAAGAAATACACTTTAAAAACAAAGAATTGCAGATAAATATGTTCAAAATACAGGGTGTGGTATCTGTCATGATCAAACAAAGTGCAGAAGTTGATAAAAAGAAAAGAGATATTGATTCTGAATCAGAAAGATTCAAATCTGACAGAGAAAAGTTAGTTACAAGGAAAAATGAAATTGATGAAGAGTTTAAAGAATTAGACATTGAGAAAAAGATGCTAGAAAAACTGCGATTTGAGATGCACAATTTGGAACATCAATTAAGAAATAACAGTCTGTCGCTCGAATTTGTTTATCTAAGAGGCCAGCATCTGAATGACAAAAACCTTCAAAGGATGTCCAAACAATCGGCCAAATTGGAAGCCAAAGAGAAACATATACAAAACACAGCACTTTCCTTGCAGAACCTCCTTGCAAACTTTAAAAAGGGAGAAGAAATAACATACAATAAAAATATAAGGATACAGAAAAAAGCGATCCAACTACAAGGTCTGCTCTCAAGTATCATGAGACAAAGAGAAGACCTTGATAAAACAAAGAGGGAGGTTGATGCTGAGACGCAAAAATTACAGTCAAGGAAGAATATACTTAATGTAAAGGAAACTATACTAACTGCTGAGAAAGAGAAGATGGAGCAACGACAATGTGAGATGAAAACACTGGAAGATCACACAAAAGTAAATTTTCAATCTGTACTAAACCTGAAATCAAATCTTCAGGAAATGAATAAGAAGATACTTAATAGACTTTTTGTAGAATCAGTCAAATTAGAAGGCAACAAGCAAGGGATAGAAAAAACAACATTTTCCTTGAAGAACATCCTTCTAGACTGTAAAGAAAAAGGTGAAGAAATACACTTTAAAAACAAAGAACTGCAGATAGATATGTTCAAATTACAGGGTGTGGTATCTGTCATGATCAAACAAAGTGCAGAAGTTGATGAGAAGAAAAGAGATATTGATTATGAATCAGAAAGATTCAAATCTGACAGAGAAAAGTTAGTTACAAGGAAAAATGAAATTGATGCTGAGTTTAAAGGATTGGACATTGAGAAAAATAAGCTAGAAAAACTGCGATTTGAGATGCAAAATTTGGAAGATCAATTAAGAAATAACAGTCTGTCGCTCGAATGTGTTTATCTAAGAGGCCAGCATCTGAATGACAAAAACCTTCAAAGGATGTCCAAACAATCGGCAAAATTGGAAACCAAAGAGAAACATATACAAAACACAGCACTTTCCTTGCAGAACCTGCTTGCATACTTTAAAAAGGGAGAAGAAATAACGTACAATAAAAATAAAAGGATACAGAAACAAGCCATCCAACTACAAGGTCTGCTCTCAAGCTTCGTGAGACAAAGAGAAGACCTTGATAAGACAAAGAGGGATGTTGAAGCTGAGAGGCAAAAATTACAGGCAAGGAAGAAAATACTTAATTTAAAGGAAACTATACTAACTGCTGAGAAAGAGAAGATGGAGCAACGACAATATGAGATGAAAACACTGGAAGATCACACAAAAGTAAATTTTCAATCTGTACTAAACCTGAAATCGAACCTTCAGGAAAAGAATAAGAAGATACTTGGAAGATTTTTTGTAGAATCAGTCAAATTAGAAGGCAACAAGCAAGGAATAGAAAAAACAACATTTTCCTTGAAGAACATCCTTCTAGACTATAAAGAAAAAGGTAAAGAAATACACTTTAAAAACAAAGAACTGCAGAAAAATATGTTCAAATTACAGGGTGTGGTATCTGTCATGATCAAACAAAGTGCAGAAGTTGATCAAAAGAAAAGAGATATTGATTCTGAATCAGAAAGATTCAAATCTGACAGAGAAAAGTTAGTTACAAGGACAAATGAAATTGATTTAGAGTTTAAAGAATTAGACATTGAGAAAAAGATGCTAGAAAAACTGCGATTTGAGATGCACAATTTGGAAGATCAATTAAGAAATAACAGTCTGTCGCTTGAATTTGTTTATCTAAGATTCCAGCATCTGAATGACAAAAACCTTCAAATGATTTCCAAACAATCAGCAAAATTGGAAGCCAAAGAGAAACATATACAAAACACAGCACTTTCCTTGCAGAACCTCCTTGCAAACTTTAAAAAGGGAGAAGAAATAACATACAATAAAAATATAAGGATACAGAAAAAAGCGATCCAACTACAAGGTCTGCTCTCAAGTATCATGAGACAAAGAGAAGACCTTGATAAGACAAAGAGGGAGGTTGATGCTGAGACGCAAAAATTACAGTCAAGGAAGAATATACTTAATGTAAAGGAAACTATACTAACTGCTGAGAAAGAGAAGATGGAGCAACGACAATGTGAGATGAAAACACTGGAAGATCACACAAAAGTAAATTTTCAATCTGTACTAAACCTGAAATCAAATCTTCAAGAAATGAATAAGAAGATACTTAATAGACTTTTTGTAGAATCAGTCAAATTAGAAGGCAACAAGCAAGGGATAGAAAAAACAACATTTTCCTTGAAGAACATCCTTCTAGACTGTAAAGAAAAAGGTGAAGAAATACACTTTAAAAACAAAGAACTGCAGATAGATATGTTCAAATTACAGGGTGTGGTATCTGTCATGATCAAACAAAGTGCAGAAGTTGATGAGAAGAAAAGAGATATTGATTATGAATCAGAAAGATTCAAATCTGACAGAGAAAAGTTAGTTACAAGGAAAAATGAAATTGATGCAGAGTTTAAAGGATTGGACATTGAGAAAAAGAAGCTAGAAAAACTGCGATTTGAGATGCAAAATTTGGAAGATCAATTAAGAAATAACAGTCTGTCGCTCGAATGTGTTTATCTAAGAGGCCAGCATCTGAATGACAAAAACCTTCAAAGGATGTCCAAACAATCGGCAAAATTGGAAACCAAAGAGAAACATATACAAAACACAGCACTTTCCTTGCAGAACCTGCTTGCATACTTTAAAAAGGGAGAAGAAATAACGTACAATAAAAATAAAAGGATACAGAAACAAGCCATCCAACTACAAGGTCTGCTCTCAAGCTTCGTGAGACAAAGAGAAGACCTTGATAAGACAAAGAGGGATGTTGAAGCTGAGAGGCAAAAATTACAGGCAAGGAAGAATATACTTAATTTAAAGGAAACTATACTAACTGCTGAGAAAGAGAAGATGGAGCAAAGACAATATGAGATGAAAACACTGGAAGATCACACAAAAGTAAATTTTCAATCTGTACTAAACCTGAAATCGAACCTTCAGGAAAAGAATAAGAAGATACTTGGAAGATTTTTTGTAGAATCAGTCAAATTAGAAGGCAACAAGCAAGGAATAGAAAAAACAACATTTTCCTTGAAGAACATCCTTCTAGACTATAAAGAAAAAGGTAAAGAAATACACTTTAAAAACAAAGAACTGCAGAAAAATATGTTCAAATTACAGGGTGTGGTATCTGTCATGATCAAACAAAGTGCAGAAGTTGATCAAAAGAAAAGAGATATTGATTCTGAATCAGAAAGATTCAAATCTGACAGAGAAAAGTTAGTTACAAGGACAAATGAAATTGATTTAGAGTTTAAAGAATTAGACATTGAGAAAAAGATGCTAGAAAAACTGCGATTTGAGATGCACAATTTGGAAGATCAATTAAGAAATAACAGTCTGTCGCTTGAATTTGTTTATCTAAGATTCCAGCATCTGAATGACAAAAACCTTCAAATGATTTCCAAACAATCAGCAAAATTGGAAGCCAAAGAGAAACATATACAAAACACAGCACTTTCCTTGCAGAACCTCCTTGCAAACTTTAAAAAGGGAGAAGAAATAACATACAATAAAAATATAAGGATACAGAAAAAAGCGATCCAACTACAAGGTCTGCTCTCAAGTATCATGAGACAAAGAGAAGACCTTGATAAGACAAAGAGGGAGGTTGATGCTGAGACGCAAAAATTACAGTCAAGGAAGAATATACTTAATGTAAAGGAAACTATACTAACTGCTGAGAAAGAGAAGATGGAGCAACGACAATGTGAGATGAAAACACTGGAAGATCACACAAAAGTAAATTTTCAATCTGTACTAAACCTGAAATCAAATCTTCAGGAAATGAATAAGAAGATACTTAATAGACTTTTTGTAGAATCAGTCAAATTAGAAGGCAACAAGCAAGGGATAGAAAAAACAACATTTTCCTTGAAGAACATCCTTCTAGACTGTAAAGAAAAAGGTGAAGAAATACACTTTAAAAACAAAGAACTGCAGATAGATATGTTCAAATTACAGGGTGTGGTATCTGTCATGATCAAACAAAGTGCAGAAGTTGATGAGAAGAAAAGAGATATTGATTATGAATCAGAAAGATTCAAATCTGACAGAGAAAAGTTAGTTACAAGGAAAAATGAAATTGATGCAGAGTTTAAAGGATTGGACATTGAGAAAAAGAAGCTAGAAAAACTGCGATTTGAGATCCAAAATTTGGAAGATCAATTAAGAAATAACAGTCTGTCGCTCGAATGTGTTTATCTAAGAGGCCAGCATCTGAATGACAAAAACCTTCAAAGGATGTCCAAACAATCGGCAAAATTGGAAACCAAAGAGAAACATATACAAAACACAGCACTTTCCTTGCAGAACCTGCTTGCATACTTTAAAAAGGGAGAAGAAATAACGTACAATAAAAATAAAAGGATACAGAAACAAGCCATCCAACTACAAGGTCTGCTCTCAAGCTTCGTGAGACAAAGAGAAGACCTTGATAAGACAAAGAGGGATGTTGAAGCTGAGAGGCAAAAATTACAGGCAAGGAAGAATATACTTAATTTAAAGGAAACTATACTAACTGCTGAGAAAGAGAAGATGGAGCAAAGACAATATGAGATGAAAACACTGGAAGATCACACAAAAGTAAATTTTCAATCTGTACTAAACCTGAAATCGAACCTTCAGGAAAAGAATAAGAAGATACTTGGAAGATTTTTTGTAGAATCAGTCAAATTAGAAGGCAACAAGCAAGGAATAGAAAAAACAACATTTTCCTTGAAGAACATCCTTCTAGACTATAAAGAAAAAGGTAAAGAAATACACTTTAAAAACAAAGAACTGCAGAAAAATATGTTCAAATTACAGGGTGTGGTATCTGTCATGATCAAACAAAGTGCAGAAGTTGATCAAAAGAAAAGAGATATTGATTCTGAATCAGAAAGATTCAAATCTGACAGAGAAAAGTTAGTTACAAGGACAAATGAAATTGATTTAGAGTTTAAAGAATTAGACATTGAGAAAAAGATGCTAGAAAAACTGCGATTTGAGATGCACAATTTGGAAGATCAATTAAGAAATAACAGTCTGTCGCTTGAATTTGTTTATCTAAGATTCCAGCATCTGAATGACAAAAACCTTCAAATGATTTCCAAACAATCAGCAAAATTGGAAGCCAAAGAGAAACATATACAAAACACAGCACTTTCCTTGCAGAACCTCCTTGCAAACTTTAAAAAGGGAGAAGAAATAACATACAATAAAAATATAAGGATACAGAAAAAAGCGATCCAACTACAAGGTCTGCTCTCAAGTATCATGAGACAAAGAGAAGACCTTGATAAGACAAAGAGGGAGGTTGATGCTGAGACGCAAAAATTACAGTCAAGGAAGAATATACTTAATGTAAAGGAAACTATACTAACTGCTAAGAAAGAGAAGATGGAGCAACGACAATGTGAGATGAAAACACTGGAAGATCACACAAAAGTAAATTTTCAATCTGTACTAAACCTGAAATCAAATCTTCAGGAAATGAATAAGAAGATACTTAATAGACTTTTTGTAGAATCAGTCAAATTAGAAGGCAACAAGCAAGGGATAGAAAAAACAACATTTTCCTTGAAGAACATCCTTCTAGACTGTAAAGAAAAAGGTGAAGAAATACACTTTAAAAACAAAGAACTGCAGATAGATATGTTCAAATTACAGGGTGTGGTATCTGTCATGATCAAACAAAGTGCAGAAGTTGATGAGAAGAAAAGAGATATTGATTATGAATCAGAAAGATTCAAATCTGACAGAGAAAAGTTAGTTACAAGAAAAAATGAAATTGATGCAGAGTTTAAAGGATTGGACATTGAGAAAAAGAAGCTAGAAAAACTGCGATTTGAGATGCAAAATTTGGAAGATCAATTAAGAAATAACAGTCTGTCGCTCGAATGTGTTTATCTAAGAGGCCAGCATCTGAATGACAAAAACCTTCAAAGGATGTCCAAACAATCGGCAAAATTGGAAACCAAAGAGAAACATATACAAAACACAGCACTTTCCTTGCAGAACCTGCTTGCATACTTTAAAAAGGGAGAAGAAATAACGTACAATAAAAATAAAAGGATACAGAAACAAGCCATCCAACTACAAGGTCTGCTCTCAAGTTTCGTGAGACAAAGAGAAGACCTTGATAAGACAAAGAGGGATGTTGAAGCTGAGAGGCAAAAATTACAGTCAAGGAAGAATATACTTAATGTAAAGGAAACTATACTAACTGCTGAGAAAGAGAAGATGGAGCAACGACAATGTGAGATGAAAACACTGGAAGATCACACAAAAGTAAATTTTCAATCTGTACTAAACATGAAATCGAACCTTCAGGAAATGAATAAAAAGATACTTGGAAGACTTTTTGTAGAATCAGTCAAATTAGAAGGCAACAAGCAAGTGTTAGAAAAAACAACATTTTCCTTGAAGAACATCCTTCTAGACTGTAAAGAAAAAGGTGAAGAAATACACTTTAAAAACAAAGAACTGCAGATAGATATGTTCAAATTACAGGGTGTGGTATCTGTCATGATCAAACAAAGTGCAGAAGTTGATGAGAAGAAAAGAGATATTGATTATGAATCAGAAAGATTCAAATCTGACAGAGAAAAGTTAGTTACAAGGAAAAATGAAATTGATGCAGAGTTTAAAGGATTGGACATTGAGAAAAAGAAGCTAGAAAAACTGCGATTTGAGATGCACAATTTGGAAGATCAATTAAGAAATAACAGTCTGTCGCTTGAATGTGTTTATCTAAGAGGCCAGCATCTGAATGACAAAAACCTTCAAAGGATTTCCAAACAATCGGCAAAATTGGAAGCCAAAGAGAAACATATACAAAACACAGCACTTTCCTTGCAGAACCTGCTTGCATACTTTAAAAAGGGAGAAGAAATAACGTACAATAAAAATAAAAGGATACAGAAACAAGCGTTTCAACTACAAGGTCTGCTCTCAAGCATCGTGAGACAAAGAGAAGACCTTGATAAGACAAAGAGGGAGGTTGATGCTGAGGCACAAAAATTACATTCAAGGAAAAATATACTTATTGTAAAGGAAACTATATTAATTGCTGAGAAAGAGAAGATGGAGCAACGACAATATGAGATGCAAACACTGGAAGATCACACAAAAGTAAATTTTCAATCCGTACTAAACCTGAAATCGAACCTTCGGGAAATGAATAAGAAGATACTTGGAAGATTTTTTGTAGAATCAGTCAAATTAGAAGGCAACAAGAAAGGAATAGAAAAAACAACATTTTCCTTGAAGAACATCCTTCTAGAATGTAAAGAAAAAGGTGAAGAAATACACTTTAAAAACAAAGAATTGCAGATAAATATGTTCAAAATACAGGGTGTGGTATCTGTCATGATCAAACAAAGTGCAGAAGTTGATAAAAAGAAAAGAGATATTGATTCTGAATCAGAAAGATTCAAATCTGACAGAGAAAAGTTAGTTACAAGGAAAAATGAAATTGATGAAGAGTTTAAAGAATTAGACATTGAGAAAAAGATGCTAGAAAAACTGCGATTTGAGATGCACAATTTGGAACATCAATTAAGAAATAACAGTCTGTCGCTCGAATTTGTTTATCTAAGAGGCCAGCATCTGAATGACAAAAACCTTCAAAGGATGTCCAAACAATCGGCCAAATTGGAAACCAAAGAGAAACATTTACAAAACACAGCACTTTCCTTGCAGAACCTGCTTGCATACTTTAAAAAGGGAGAAGAAGTAACGTACAATAAAAATAAAAGGATACAGAAACAAGCCATCCAACTACAAGGTCTGCTCTCAAGCATCGTGAGACAAAGAGAAGACCTTGATAAGACAAAGAGGGATGTTGAAGCTGAGAGGCAAAAATTACAGTCAAGGAAGAATGTACTTAATGTCAAGGAAACTATACTAACTGTTGAGAAAGAGAAGATGGAGCAACGACAATGTGAGATGAAAACACTGGAAGATCACACAAAAGTAAATTTTCAATCTGTACTAAACCTGAAATCAAATCTTCAGGAAATGAATAAGAAGATACTTAATAGACTTTTTGTAGAATCAGTCAAATTAGAAGGCAACAAGCAAGGGATAGAAAAAACAACATTTTCCTTGAAGAACATCCTTCTAGACTGTAAAGAAAAAGGTGAAGAAATACACTTTAAAAACAAAGAACTGCAGATAGATATGTTCAAATTACAGGGTGTGTTATCTGTCATGATCAAACAAAGTGCAGAAGTTGATGAGAAGAAAAGAGATATTGATTATGAATCAGAAAGATTCAAATCTGACAGAGAAAAGTTAGTTACAAGGACAAATGAAATTGATGCAGAGTTTAAAGGATTAGTCATTGAGAAAAAGAAGCTAGAAAAACTGCGATTTGAGATGCACAATTTGGAAGATCAATTAAGAAATAACAGTCTGTCGCTCGAATTTGTTTATCTAAGATACCAGCATCTGAATGACAAAAACTTTCAAAGGATTTCCAAACAATCGGTAAAATTGGAAGCCAAAGAGAAACATATACAAAACACAGCACTTTCCTTGCAGAACCTGCTTGCATACTTTAAAAAGGGAGAAGAAATAACATACAATAAAAATAAAAGGATACAGAAAAAAGCGATCCAACTACAAGGTCTGCTCTCAAGTATCATGAGACAAAGAGAAGACCTTGATAAGACAAAGAGGGAGGTTGATGCTGAGACGCAAAAATTACAGGCAAGGAAGAATATACTTAATGTAAAGGAAACTACATTAATTGCTGAGAAAGAGAAGATGGAGCAACGACAATATGAGATGAAAACACTGGAAGATCACACAAAAGTAAATTTTCAATCTGTACTAAACCTGAAATCGAACCTTCAGGAAATGAATAAAAAGATACTTGGAAGACTTTTTGTAGAATCAGTCAAATTAGAAGGCAACAAGCAAGGGTTAGAAAAAACAACATTTTCCTTGAAGAACATCCTTCTAGACTGTAAAGAAAAAGGTGAAGAAATACACTTTAAAAACAAAGAACTGCAGATAGATATGTTCAAATTACAGGGTGTGGTATCTGTCATGATCAAACAAAGTGCAGAAGTTGATGAGAAGAAAAGAGATCTTGATTATGAATCAGAAAGATTCAAATATGACAGAGAAAAGTTAGTTACAAAGAAAAATGAAATAGATGCAGAGTTTAAAGGATTGGACATTGAGAAAAAGAAGCTAGAAAAACTGCGATTTGAGATGCACAATTGGGAAGATCAATTAAGAAATAACAGTCTGTCGCTCGAATATGTTTATCTAAGAGGCCAGCATCTGAATGACAAAAACCTTCAAAGGATTTCCAAACAATCAGCAAAATTGGAAGCCAAAGAGAAACATATACAAAACACAGCACTTTCCTTGCAGAATCTGCTTGCATACTTTAAAAAGGGAGAAGTAACGTACAATAAAAATAAAAGGATACAGAAACAACCCATCCAACTACAAGGTCTGCTCTCCAGCATCGTGAGACAAAGAGAAGACCTTATTATGACAAAAAGGTATGTTGAAGCTGAGAGGCAAAAATTACAGTCAAGGAAGAATATACTTAATGAAAAGGAAACTATACTAACTGCTGAGAAAGAGAAGATGGAGCAACGACAATGTGAGATGAAAACACTGGAAGATCACACAAAAGTAAATTTTCAATCTGTACTAAACCTGAAATCAAATCTTCAGGAAATGAATAAGAAGATACTTGGAAGATTTTTTGTAGAATCAGTCAAATTAGAAGGCAACAAGCAAGGAATAGAAAAAACAACATTTTCCTTGAAGAACATCCTTCTAGACTATAAAGAAAAAGGTAAAGAAATACACTTTAAAAACAAAGAACTGCAGAAAAATATGTTCAAATTACAGGGTGTGGTATCTGTCATGATCAAACAAAGTGCAGAAGTTGATCAAAAGAAAAGAGATATTGATTCTGAATCAGAAAGATTCAAATCTGACAGAGAAAAGTTAGTTACAAGGACAAATGAAATTGATTTAGAGTTTAAAGAATTAGACATTGAGAAAAAGATGCTAGAAAAACTGCGATTTGAGATGCACAATTTGGAAGATCAATTAAGAAATAACAGTCTGTCGCTTGAATTTGTTTATCTAAGATTCCAGCATCTGAATGACAAAAACCTTCAAATGATTTCCAAACAATCAGCAAAATTGGAAGCCAAAGAGAAACATATACAAAACACAGCACTTTCCTTGCAGAACCTCCTTGCAAACTTTAAAAAGGGAGAAGAAATAACATACAATAAAAATATAAGGATACAGAAAAAAGCGATCCAACTACAAGGTCTGCTCTCAAGTATCATGAGACAAAGAGAAGACCTTGATAAGACAAAGAGGGAGGTTGATGCTGAGACGCAAAAATTACAGTCAAGGAAGAATATACTTAATGTAAAGGAAACTATACTAACTGCTGAGAAAGAGAAGATGGAGCAACGACAATGTGAGATGAAAACACTGGAAGATCACACAAAAGTAAATTTTCAATCTGTACTAAACCTGAAATCAAATCTTCAGGAAATGAATAAGAAGATACTTAATAGACTTTTTGTAGAATCAGTCAAATTAGAAGGCAACAAGCAAGGGATAGAAAAAACAACATTTTCCTTGAAGAACATCCTTCTAGACTGTAAAGAAAAAGGTGAAGAAATACACTTTAAAAACAAAGAACTGCAGATAGATATGTTCAAATTACAGGGTGTGGTATCTGTCATGATCAAACAAAGTGCAGAAGTTGATGAGAAGAAAAGAGATATTGATTATGAATCAGAAAGATTCAAATCTGACAGAGAAAAGTTAGTTACAAGAAAAAATGAAATTGATGCAGAGTTTAAAGGATTGGACATTGAGAAAAAGAAGCTAGAAAAACTGCGATTTGAGATGCAAAATTTGGAAGATCAATTAAGAAATAACAGTCTGTCGCTCGAATGTGTTTATCTAAGAGGCCAGCATCTGAATGACAAAAACCTTCAAAGGATGTCCAAACAATCGGCAAAATTGGAAACCAAAGAGAAACATATACAAAACACAGCACTTTCCTTGCAGAACCTGCTTGCATACTTTAAAAAGGGAGAAGAAATAACGTACAATAAAAATAAAAGGATACAGAAACAAGCCATCCAACTACAAGGTCTGCTCTCAAGTTTCGTGAGACAAAGAGAAGACCTTGATAAGACAAAGAGGGATGTTGAAGCTGAGAGGCAAAAATTACAGTCAAGGAAGAATATACTTAATGTAAAGGAAACTATACTAACTGCTGAGAAAGAGAAGATGGAGCAACGACAATGTGAGATGAAAACACTGGAAGATCACACAAAAGTAAATTTTCAATCTGTACTAAACATGAAATCGAACCTTCAGGAAATGAATAAAAAGATACTTGGAAGACTTTTTGTAGAATCAGTCAAATTAGAAGGCAACAAGCAAGGGTTAGAAAAAACAACATTTTCCTTGAAGAACATCCTTCTAGACTGTAAAGAAAAAGGTGAAGAAATACACTTTAAAAACAAAGAACTGCAGATAGATATGTTCAAATTACAGGGTGTGGTATCTGTCATGATCAAACAAAGTGCAGAAGTTGATGAGAAGAAAAGAGATATTGATTATGAATCAGAAAGATTCAAATCTGACAGAGAAAAGTTAGTTACAAGGAAAAATGAAATTGATGCAGAGTTTAAAGGATTGGACATTGAGAAAAAGAAGCTAGAAAAACTGCGATTTGAGATGCACAATTTGGAAGATCAATTAAGAAATAACAGTCTGTCGCTTGAATGTGTTTATCTAAGAGGCCAGCATCTGAATGACAAAAACCTTCAAAGGATTTCCAAACAATCGGCAAAATTGGAAGCCAAAGAGAAACATATACAAAACACAGCACTTTCCTTGCAGAACCTGCTTGCATACTTTAAAAAGGGAGAAGAAATAACGTACAATAAAAATAAAAGGATACAGAAACAAGCGTTTCAACTACAAGGTCTGCTCTCAAGCATCGTGAGACAAAGAGAAGACCTTGATAAGACAAAGAGGGAGGTTGATGCTGAGGCACAAAAATTACATTCAAGGAAAAATATACTTATTGTAAAGGAAACTATATTAATTGCTGAGAAAGAGAAGATGGAGCAACGACAATATGAGATGCAAACACTGGAAGATCACACAAAAGTAAATTTTCAATCCGTACTAAACCTGAAATCGAACCTTCAGGAAATGAATAAGAAGATACTTGGAAGATTTTTTGTAGAATCAGTCAAATTAGAAGGCAACAAGAAAGGAATAGAAAAAACAACATTTTCCTTGAAGAACATCCTTCTAGAATGTAAAGAAAAAGGTGAAGAAATACACTTTAAAAACAAAGAATTGCAGATAAATATGTTCAAAATACAGGGTGTGGTATCTGTCATGATCAAACAAAGTGCAGAAGTTGATAAAAAGAAAAGAGATATTGATTCTGAATCAGAAAGATTCAAATCTGACAGAGAAAAGTTAGTTACAAGGAAAAATGAAATTGATGAAGAGTTTAAAGAATTAGACATTGAGAAAAAGATGCTAGAAAAACTGCGATTTGAGATGCACAATTTGGAACATCAATTAAGAAATAACAGTCTGTCGCTCGAATTTGTTTATCTAAGAGGCCAGCATCTGAATGACAAAAACCTTCAAAGGATGTCCAAACAATCGGCCAAATTGGAAACCAAAGAGAAACATTTACAAAACACAGCACTTTCCTTGCAGAACCTGCTTGCATACTTTAAAAAGGGAGAAGAAGTAACGTACAATAAAAATAAAAGGATACAGAAACAAGCCATCCAACTACAAGGTCTGCTCTCAAGCATCGTGAGACAAAGAGAAGACCTTGATAAGACAAAGAGGGATGTTGAAGCTGAGAGGCAAAAATTACAGTCAAGGAAGAATGTACTTAATGTCAAGGAAACTATACTAACTGTTGAGAAAGAGAAGATGGAGCAACGACAATGTGAGATGAAAACACTGGAAGATCACACAAAAGTAAATTTTCAATCTGTACTAAACCTGAAATCAAATCTTCAGGAAATGAATAAGAAGATACTTAATAGACTTTTTGTAGAATCAGTCAAATTAGAAGGCAACAAGCAAGGGATAGAAAAAACAACATTTTCCTTGAAGAACATCCTTCTAGACTGTAAAGAAAAAGGTGAAGAAATACACTTTAAAAACAAAGAACTGCAGATAGATATGTTCAAATTACAGGGTGTGTTATCTGTCATGATCAAACAAAGTGCAGAAGTTGATGAGAAGAAAAGAGATATTGATTATGAATCAGAAAGATTCAAATCTGACAGAGAAAAGTTAGTTACAAGGACAAATGAAATTGATGCAGAGTTTAAAGGATTAGTCATTGAGAAAAAGAAGCTAGAAAAACTGCGATTTGAGATGCACAATTTGGAAGATCAATTAAGAAATAACAGTCTGTCGCTCGAATTTGTTTATCTAAGATACCAGCATCTGAATGACAAAAACTTTCAAAGGATTTCCAAACAATCGGTAAAATTGGAAGCCAAAGAGAAACATATACAAAACACAGCACTTTCCTTGCAGAACCTGCTTGCATACTTTAAAAAGGGAGAAGAAATAACATACAATAAAAATAAAAGGATACAGAAAAAAGCGATCCAACTACAAGGTCTGCTCTCAAGTATCATGAGACAAAGAGAAGACCTTGATAAGACAAAGAGGGAGGTTGATGCTGAGACGCAAAAATTACAGGCAAGGAAGAATATACTTAATGTAAAGGAAACTACATTAATTGCTGAGAAAGAGAAGATGGAGCAACGACAATATGAGATGAAAACACTGGAAGATCACACAAAAGTAAATTTTCAATCTGTACTAAACCTGAAATCGAACCTTCAGGAAATGAATAAAAAGATACTTGGAAGACTTTTTGTAGAATCAGTCAAATTAGAAGGCAACAAGCAAGGGTTAGAAAAAACAACATTTTCCTTGAAGAACATCCTTCTAGACTGTAAAGAAAAAGGTGAAGAAATACACTTTAAAAACAAAGAACTGCAGATAGATATGTTCAAATTACAGGGTGTGGTATCTGTCATGATCAAACAAAGTGCAGAAGTTGATGAGAAGAAAAGAGATCTTGATTATGAATCAGAAAGATTCAAATATGACAGAGAAAAGTTAGTTACAAAGAAAAATGAAATAGATGCAGAGTTTAAAGGATTGGACATTGAGAAAAAGAAGCTAGAAAAACTGCGATTTGAGATGCACAATTGGGAAGATCAATTAAGAAATAACAGTCTGTCGCTCGAATATGTTTATCTAAGAGGCCAGCATCTGAATGACAAAAACCTTCAAAGGATTTCCAAACAATCAGCAAAATTGGAAGCCAAAGAGAAACATATACAAAACACAGCACTTTCCTTGCAGAATCTGCTTGCATACTTTAAAAAGGGAGAAGTAACGTACAATAAAAATAAAAGGATACAGAAACAACCCATCCAACTACAAGGTCTGCTCTCCAGCATCGTGAGACAAAGAGAAGACCTTATTATGACAAAAAGGTATGTTGAAGCTGAGAGGCAAAAATTACAGTCAAGGAAGAATATACTTAATGAAAAGGAAACTATACTAACTGCTGAGAAAGAGAAGATGGAGCAACGACAATATGAGATGCAAACACTGGAAGATCACACAAAAGTAAAATTTCAATCTGTACTAAACCTGAAATCGAACCTTCAGGAAATGAATAAGAAGATACTTGGAAGACTTTTTGTAGAGTCAGTCAAATTAGAAGGCAACAAGCAAGGAATAGAAAAAACAACATTTTCCTTGAAGAACTTCCTTCTAGACTGTAAAGAAAAAGGTGAAGAAATACACTTTAAAAACAAAGAACTGCAGATAAATATCTTCAAATTACAGGGTGTGATATCTGTCATGATCAAACAAAGTGCAGAAGTTGTTAAGAAGAAAAGAGATATTGATGCTGAATCAGAAAGATTCAAATCCTTCAGAGAAAACTTAGTTACGAGGACAAATGAAATTGATACAGAGTTTAAAGGATTAGTCATTGCGAAAAAGAAGTTAGAAAAACTGCGATTTGAGATGCACAATTTGGAAGATCAATTAAGAAATAACAGTCTGTCGCTTGAATGTGTTTATCTAAGAGGCCAGCATCTGATTGACAAAAACCTTCAAAGGATTTCCAAACAATCGGCAAAATTGGAAGCCAAAGAGAAACATATACAAAACACAGCACTTTCCTTGCAGAATATGCTTGCATACTTTAAAAAGGGAGAAGAAGTAACGTACAATAAAAATAAAAGGATACAGAAACAAGCCATCCAACTACAAGGTCTGCTCTCAGGCATCGTGAGACAAAGAGAAGACCTTATTATGACAAAAAGGGATGTTGAAGTTGAGAGGCAAAAATTACAGTCAAGGAAGAATATACTTAATGTAAAGGAAACTATACTAACTGCTGAGAAAGAGAAGATGGAGCAACGACAATATGAGATGAAAACACTGGACGATCACACAAAAGTACATTTTCAATCTGTACTAAACCTGAAATCGAACCTTCAGGAAATGAATAAAAAGATACTTGGAAGACTTTTTGTAGAATCAGTCAAATTAGAAGGCAGCAAGCAAGGGATAGAAAAAACAACATTTTCCTTGAAGAACATCCTTCTAGACTGTAAAGAAAAAGGTGAAGAAATACACTTTAAAAACAAAGAACTGCAGATAGATATGTTCAAATTACAGGGTGTGGTATCTGTCATGATCAAACAAAGTGCAGAAGTTGATGAGAAGAAAAGAGATATTGATTATGAATCAGAAAGATTCAAATCTGACAGAGAAAAGTTAGTTACAAGGACAAATGAAAGAGCAGAGCTTGGAGAGAAGAGAAGAGATTTTGATTTTGCTTCAGAAAGATTCAATAATGAGATGGAAAATGTTCTTTCAATGATTTTTTTTAATAAAGAGGAACAACAATTACCCATTGAAAAGGAGAAGATGGTGCAAAGGAAATTTGATATTCAAGTGATAAAGCATAATGAAGCAAAATGGATCCTAGAAAAGTGTGAACATCATGATGATATCACCCAATTCCCACAATCAGAAAGACTATATCCTCCAATTTTATCCATTAGTGACAAAGTGGGAAAAGGACATAAAGAGAGGATTCACATACAGCCTGATTCAAGCATTTTGCAAATCTCAAAAAAAGTATGGTTGCGAAAGATCTGGAAAGATACAAATATGGAAAAAAAGGGAATTAATAAGATGAAATGCACAGGGCATGAGATGAAACAACACTTGGACCAACAGTTAAAGGTGGTAACTAATTTTATTAAAACATATTGGTCACACAAGAGAAAACTATTTGTTCAGAAAAAACCCTCAACTCAAGGATTTGGTAAAACTTGGCCTAGTCATCTAGAGGCTAAGGATTAAACAAAGGAGGAACCAAATTTGAACCATCAGAATCTTAAAAATGAGATTCTCATAGGCCCTTGTCTCCCTTGTCAAGCTTGTAAATTACAAATAAAAACAATCACTTGGATGCGAGAAAAACAAATACATAAGACTTTTGTCTCATGTTTAGCATTAGTATCAATAATGTTGAGACACAAGTTGCCAATTTCATGGCATTGTTACTTGCTTGTTTGCAAAAAAGGACTTCTCAAAGACTTTAGCGCCTTGATTTTTACTGCAACACTACATCTTGACAATTCATTCTATTTACATGAATGGAATCAAAAATATAAAAGCAAAATATTTTTTTTCTCGTTTTTAATGAACTGTGCCCAAAGAGCTCAACCTACTCAATACATATTGTTATCAAATCGGTCAGCATTTCTCTATGATATTATCAATCCCACCTTGAAGATGTAGCAGAGCAATATGCTGATTATACAGCATGATTACACTAATCCCTCGTTTTTCGCAGGTAATGTAGACCTGTGATGGCTCTAAATTGCCCCTAGGTATGAGTGTGAGCGTGAATGGTTGTTTGTCTCCTTGTGCCCTATGATTGGCTGGTCACCAATTCAGGGTGTCCCCCGCCACTCGCCCAAAGTCAGCTGGGATAGGCTCCAGCACCCCCCGTGACTCTAGTGAGGATAAAGCGGTTCAGAAAATGAGATGAGATGTTAAATTGATAGAGGCTGTCTATGCAATTGATTCCGAAACGATTGCCATGCTGAAGTCGCACTAGACGATCACTCGTCAGGACTTGTAACTCGGATGATGCACTCGTGTTACCGAATTCATCCGGTTTACAGTGCAGTTGAATCAAATGCGGAAGTAAGATGCGGAAGCCGTAGAGATGGTGTGAATTTCGAGGCATTTTGTCAGGATTATTATATATTTGCGTGTAAAGAAGAATATACTTACTTTAGTATTAAACTTTTCTCATTATTAGTAGATTATTATTAGTTTTTCATTATTATACATTTGCTTGCAATGAAGAATATGCTTTGATTTACTATTAAACTCAGTTTCATATTACAGATGCTCCCCTACTTACGAACGAGTTAGGTTCCGAGCGATTGTTCATAAGTTGAATTTGTTTGTAAGTTGATTCAGTGCTATATTTTGTATTATAATTTATGTTTAAGGCCTATATAAGTATATTGAAGGTTGATATAAGTGCATTTGTATGTTTAAGGCTTGTATAAGTAACACGCATTGGTTTGTACTGAAAAAACATTTAATAAAATGGAGAGAATATGTACAGTATTGTATAGAGAGAGAGAGATTTATGTATTAGAAACTGGCCGAAAGAAGCGATCTAACGACGATTGCAGTTTTCTTCTTTTTTTCATCATAAATAGCACTGTACGGCATCATTCAATTGATTTGCAAACTTTGTGCAACGTTCAATATTTGGGTCCTGCTGCTCGATCTTTCTGTTTATAAATGGTACTGACGGTCGAACGATTCAAGTTGCACATATATGTGCAACGCTCACCCCTCTCACGCGCATCAAGCTTCGTTATTATTGCCACTCGTTTCAAATGAAATGGCTTGCCTCTTCCTTGCAACTCCCTCAATAGAAGCATTTCGCTTTTTACCAACCATATTCAATGATGGATGCATGAGATATTTAATGATACAAATGAAAAAGGTTCTTTGCACACTGGAGATACGTTCACGCACTTCCGCATTGCAACGAAGAAGAAGGTAGATCCTGGGTGAGCTGAGCTCTCACAGCGCCAGGCGTCGGTATTAGCGGCGGAAAGAAGTACTACTCTGAAAAAGGCGCGAAATACAAAATTGGACTTACGAACATTTTTTGACTTAAACGCAATTTGCAGACATGTTCGTATGTACCGTTGTTCGTAAGTTGAATGTTCGTAAGTAGGGGAGCGTCTGTATTATATGTTTGCTTGCAACAAAGTACTTAAATGCTTTGCTCCTGAGAACCTTAGTTAGACTAAACAAAGGCGAAGTCAAAACGCCATGACCTGCTTGGAGTGGACTAAACAACGAAGGTCCAAAACACCTTGAGCTGCACATGACTTTCAGACCTTCATTTGTTTTGACTATATTGACGTCTCACTTCTTTTTCGACCCCTCCCCTGAGAGTTGAGACGTCCATTGTAACTAGGGTCCTTGAATCTATTAATAAACAACAAAAAAGGGGTGTGAGGCCAGAACGGAGCGAGGACTTGACATGAACTGTTCGTTCTCCTTGCACGTAAAAAATCCAGAAGACTGTCTTTTCTCTTTATTTGTGCGTGCATTTTGGGAATGCGTATTGGTAAACCTATTACATTTATATTGGAAATTTTGTTCTTTTCCGCAATGGTTGCTTTAAAAAAAATTAAGTGACAATTTTTTTTCATTTTAGTTTAGGGAAGTTGTCCGGAATGCCGGAGTTTGCGTTTCTTGTCTGGGTAAACTCCAGAACTTCCAGAGAAGTTGGCAGCTCTGTACATACATGTTTTTGCGCCTATACAAAAATGCAAGTATACAAGTAAAATTATCAAGAAGTGCATTTATCAAAAATCACAGTTACAGGCATAAGAAAATCTAGAATGTATTAATATCTAAATATAATCTATACATTTTAAAAAGTAAATACTTTAAGTACTGTACTCAGTGAAAATAGTTCCTCTCTGCTTGATTTAAATAATTAAAAAAAACTGGTTATTGGAGCTTGAGTTCAAGTCCTCTTCGTCAAACTCGAGAGGCATTTTTCTTGTACAGTAATACCTCGACATACAAGTGCCCCGACATACGAGCAATTTGAGATACGAGTAAAATTTCGAGCAAATATTTATCTTGAGATACGAGACAAATTTTGATATATGAGCATACAGGGACGCGAGAGGCTGCTCATGAGAACCTCATGGGCACAGTCCCTCTCCCAGCAACTCCCTCGTGTAATGTCTCTACGAGCACTGGGCAGAGCGTTGCATTTGTTCAGTGTTTTTTTTTCCCGTTAGTCAGTGCGGATGGCGGAGCTTTTTCGCTAATACGAGAGGGGTACTACCTCCAGGGCAAGTTGGCAAGTGGTCGTGCGTTATCCTATTGTGAGGACATTTGTGTGCATAATTTTCAGAATATTTTGAAGGGACGACAAAAGCAAACAACCCTCGATAGGTTGCACCTGAAAGTCAGGGTGGAGGCGGGGCAAATAGAGCAAACCCGGGAGAAGAAAGATATAAAAATGTAAAACTAAATTAGAATAAAGTTTAGTGTAAGGTTAGATTAAACTTATTTTTGAGTGTCTGCATCGTAATCCAAGTTCATTTAAATTTGTTTATGTTATGTTACGAGCGCATTGCCGTGCAAAAAGTCTCCCTCTCCTCCCCGGTCTCTCTGTCCCTCTCTCTCTAGCCTCCACAAAATCTGTCTAATTTTAGTACAATTAAACACATTTTAGTACTATTAAACCACTAGTTATTTGTTACTTTGTTAATAGATGGCGAATTAGAACAAATACAAATGTTTTTCCAATCCAATATCCTGTTTTTGGTGTTTTTTCAGAGGGTTGGAACAAATGAATTTGTTTTTAGTTAATTTCTATGGGAAACGTTCATTTGAGTTACGAGTAAATCGACATACGAGCTCAGTCCCGGAACGCATCAAGCTCATATCTCGAGATACCACTGTATAAATATTGCTGTTGTTGCCAAATTCAATGGCTGCGACCACATTGTCATCCGTGTCCTTCTGAGTGGCCCTATGCAGTGTATAAACGCCCTATTATCATGCTTGCTTCACGTCCGTATATATGGCGTAAATCCATCATAATGGTGGTTCATTTTTTTTATTCCTCGGAGTCGTAGGCGGGGTGTCTTAGTCAACGCGAGAATTTGCAGTTCCGCAACCCGGAAAATGCAAGCTTCAACCGGTGAACAACAACACGTGCATGCTGGTGGCCAAGGGGCAGCGCTTTGTGGAGAAGAACGGTCGCTGCAATGTGCTGCATGGTAACCTGGGCGGAGAGACCAGCCGCTACATCTCGGACCTTTTCACCTCACGATAATTTATTTTTATTTATTCCCAGCATACAGATCGCCACAACACGTGTGCAACTCCACATGGGAAGTGCGTCTACTTCACGTGTCTAGCTCTCAACCGCACGGCAGACCTCATTAACATTAGCAAGGCTCCTACCAGCTGAATTATGTACAAAAAACTCCACAGTGTAGATTCATTTATGCCGCAGTAGCTCGCTACGCCTTTAGCATATCAAGGAACGACAATATTTAGGAGGCATTTTCAACAGCGACACGCTGCGAAATTCACTCAACAAAACAGGAAATGGCAAAATGTAGACATCTAGTCACTATGATATTCGGTGCGCCCATTCTCCTTCTATTGTATATCCCTCTTCGGCATTGAGAGAAAAAGCAGTTCCCTTGTCATGTTTTTAAGGCTGCTGTGGCGAAGTTGAACTTAGGATGCATGGAAAAAAACGGCGAGAATTGCTGGTGCAGAACTTGGGCTTTTAATGACAAAAATGGTGATTACAAAAGTGACAAAATAAACCAGGAACACACATACCGACAAAAAGGGCAGAAAACATGACTTACTGGACAGGAAACACAAGGAAATGGTCACAATACTCCCACGCCAGACGTCACCAAACACTTCTTATATACACACAAAAGGCTAATCAAATAAATTCAACACAGCTGGCTACGAGAGGAGGGGAAAATACAGGCACACTTACACACTCCTCCGGCCCGAAAAGAAGCGGCGAACTGGCCCGTCGGGAGGTCGTCCAGATAGTACTGGTGCGTATTGCCCTGGATAGTCCATGCAGAGGCCTCCAAGCTTTCGGCGTCCTCGGCCTCCAAGCTTTCGGCGTCCTCGGCCTCCAAGCTTTCGCCGTCCTCGGCCTCCAAGCTTTCGCCGTCCTCGGCCTCCAAGCTTTCGCCGTCCTCGGCCTCCAAGCTTTCGGCGTCCTCGGCCTCCAAGCTTTCGCCGTCCTCTGCCTCCAAGCTTTCGTCGTCCTCGGCCCCCAAGCTTTCGAGGTCCTCTGCCTCCAAGTTTCCGCCATCGTCTTGTGGAGTTTGTATGTTCTCCCCGTGCCTGCATGGGTTTACTCCGGGTTCTCCGGTTTCCTCCCACATTCCAAAAACATGCATAGTAGGCTGATTGGACACTATAAATTGCCCTTAGGTATGGGTGTGAGCAGTGTTCCCTCTAAGCTGCGCGCGTGCGCAATTGCGCACTACTCTCGTCTTCTCTGTGCAGCAGCAATCATATGGCGCGCAGTAAAAAAAATAAAATCTGATTTTTTATTTTATTTTTTTAACCCCTTTCCCCATGATGGCGCCGTTTAAGCGGCAGCATGTGGCAGTAGCTCTGTCCACTTATGTTTTTCGTGTTTTACAGCATGTTTTACATGAAAAATTAGAGGGAACATTGACATGCACCTGTCAGGTGTGATACTGGTGTGCCCATAGCGAGCAATGATGATGTCGTGACCGGATGATTCGCCTAAAGACGTTTCGCCGACGGACGTTTGACAGACGGACAGGTCGCCGAATGGACGTTCCGCCGAACGTTCATTCGGCGACCTGCCCGTCTGTCAAACGTCCATCGGCGAAACGTCTTTAGGCGAATCATCCGAGTACCGATGATGTCGCTCACACTGGTACTCGGTGCGGTCAGGGAGGTTGACTTTCTGCTCAGACCAACGAAAAATTAGAGGGAACATTGGGTGTGAGTGTGTATGGTTGTCCGTCTCTTTGTGCCCTGCGATTCGCTGGCCACCGATTCAAGGTGTCCCCAGCCTCTGGCCCGGACACAGCTGGGATTGGCTCCAGCACCCCCTGCGTCCCTAATGAGGATAAAGCAGTTCAAAAATGAGATGAGAAATTCATACCTGTCAACCTCTGCCGATAACTGCCCTTATAAATGATTATTGATTCCCCTTACAAACCCCCAAAAAACCTTACAAACACCGTACGAGTCGTACAGTGTTTGTAAGGTTTTTGGGGGGTTTGTAAGGGGAATCAATAATCATTTATAAGGGCAGTTATCGGCAGAGGTTGACAGGTATGTGAGATTAGATATTTCATACATACACACGTACGTATACACAACCTAATGAGTGCTACATTGCCCTTTTTCCAGTAGGTGTCGGTATACACCCGCTAGCAATCTGACATTAATAAAAAGAAGAAAAATATTGGTGCTGGTGCGCATGCGCACGACTCGTCGTGCAAGCGCCTTAGTTCGACCTCGACTAAATTTACCTTTGCGTTTTGAAATTCGCTCGAACGAAAGAGAAAAAGAGCGACAATGACATCTTACATTTAGCTTATTTTTACAATGTTGATAACGTTGTGTTACGTGTACCTTTGGGTACGTTTTCACAAATTCTATTCAGGGTTGACTCGGAACAGACTGTTAACGCTGGATAGCAGCAGAAGTCTGAGCTTAAAGCGGAGTTCCTGTTCGTCATCAGTCCAACCGTCACCCCATTATGTTGCTCCATTCCATCACTCTACCGAAGACGTCTTTTTGGAGCTAGGAGACAAGTCGGTTACTGAAGCTGAACTTAAGGTATTATTAGTAACTAAATTACACATTTTCCTTAATTATGAAGCCTTTAAGGATTCTATAATTAAGTGAAACCAGTCTCACATCGTTGTTAAGTGCTTTATTTATTTTCAAATTTAAGATTGTTATATTATAGTGTAAAATAATTTGTATATGCAGTGAATCAAGTTCGATGTACTTGAGGAAAAATATATCAAACAAAGTCGCTATCCACAGGAAGTGTTATGGTAATGTTTCCGGTAGCTCTGCGCCGTCTCAATTTTCTGATTCCTAACTTTGTGTCAACGCTCAAGTTTATTCATTTGTTCGCACACATATACAACCAAATTGTCATAGTATGTACGTTTTTGTCTGAAGCTAACCGAACAGACAAGCGTAAAGACAACATTAATTAGACACCTTGTATTATAATCCCGTAAATAATGTAACTAAAAAAGAAGGATAAAATGAAATAAAATAAAAACGTTAAATAAATAAAAACGACAGCCCGGTGGTAGGAGTGGTTAGCGCGTCGGCCTCACAGCTCAGGTCCTGGGTTCAAATCCAGGTCACGTCCACCTGTGTGGAGTTTGCATGTTCTCCCCGAGCCTGCGTGGGTTCCCTCCGGATTCTCTGGTTTCCTCCCATATTAAAGAAACACGCATGGTAGGCTTATTGGACACTCTAAATTGCCCCTAGGTATGGGTGTGAGTGTGCATGGTTGTCCGTCTCCTTGTGCCCTGTGATTTGCTGGCAACCGATTCAGGGTGGTATTTTAAGATTCTCTCGCTACGTTTGTCCAAACCGTGCAACGTAGAGCGTTGACATATTTTATGGTGGCCAGAAATGGCTGTCGGATCCTAATAGACGAGTGATTGAATTTATTCACCTTCTCTAAGTGTGTAAACTCAACTTTTATTTGTTAAAGCTGAAAGCAGAGTTGATGTATGAATCATTGTTTTTACCTGATGTGCCCTAAACGCACCGCATGGCTGATTGGTCCGCCAGCGAGTTTCTAGTTGCTCCCTGGAACACTTGTTTTTTTTTTTCTGTCGTGACGGGAGTTATAAAACATCCACCCATCCATAAATCACGCTTTATCTATTCTCTAATCCTTATAAAGCGTGATTTACGGATGGATGTGTGTGTGTGCACCTGGAAACTCGCAGGCGGAAATTATTCCCAAAATGACATTTGTAAATGACGTGGAAAGGCGTCTTGGGTCAGCGTGTCCAGCACCATCGTGTCTCGCCAAGTGTTTCCGTCACGACAGGAAAAAAAAAGTGTTTGGGGAGCAGGAATAGATAAAGCGTGATTTATGGATGGGTGGATGTTTTATGTTAACATTCTCACGCTACTTTCTTGACATTATGGTGGCCAGAAACGGCTTTCGGATCCAAACCGTGCATCGTACAGAGTTGACATTGTGGCCATAAACGGCTGTCGAATCCTAATAGACAAGGGTTGCTATGAGCATTTACAAGTATAATCGATGAGTATGCCTGAGCAGAAATATGTTAGCTTGCTGCTCTCTTGCGGTGGTTTTAAGCATTACAATCTGTGACTATTCCAAAATCCATACTTTCTTCAGTGCATACTGGAGTGCTTAGTCATTTCCGCTTGAAGTTAGTTGCATGAACTACAACAGCACCGCTATTGTGTGAGTATTTATTTTTGTCATATTTTCACTTTGGTTTACAATGTTTTACCCAAAATAACACCCAAACATAGGTAACATTCGTCAGCCTTTCTTTTGAAATTGATCGTGACTTTTCCCTTACTTTTTCCTAAAAGGCATACTCCTGCTTCTGTATATATTATAATTTCTTTCTTTGCATTCTTTACATACGTTTTCACCGTCATTTTCACCAATTGTGCCAAAAAAGAGGAGTTCTCATTTCATAACGAGTTGGGAAAGGCGTAAACAATTGAAGCGCACCAAGATGGCAGCACAATCTTCTGTATTCTAAAGTGGTGGCAAGACTCCCACCTCGGCGGGAGCTCATGATTCTGCATCTATATCATGGTTACATGCTCAGATGCCTCTTACTGAGAGTGTGGACTTAGCAGGGCCAATATCAGCTGTGGGGCAAAAAGTCTCTCTCTCTGTCCCTCGCTCTCTCCCCTCCGCGAAATCCGTCTAATTTTAATACTATTAAGCACATTTTAGTACTATTAAATCACTAGTTATTTGTTACTTTGTTAATAGATGGTGAATTAGAACAAATAAAAATGTTTTTCCAATCCAATATCCTGTTTTTGGTGTTTTTTTTCAGATGGTTGGAACAAATTAATTTGTTTTTAGTTCATTCCTATAGGAAACATTCATTTGAGTTACGGGTAAATTGACATACGAGCTCAGTCCTGGAACGAATTAAGCTCGTATCTCGAGGTACCACTGTATATTAAACATTTTACAGAATAGCATGTATTTAAAATGCTTACATGACAGGCACTTTAATTTTTTCAGGTGCTCAAGTGGTCTGATGTTTGTCGACCTCCGCCCTCCAGCCCTGTCCAGCCATTTAGTGCAGTGGCTCAGGCAGATGTTGATGATTTCAGTCGACTGGCTGTAGCATTCTTAGAGAATCGCCTACAACTGGATAATGGGATTGGACCGTCCAAGATAATCCGTACGTATCCTAGGTACATTTTGGTAAATGGTAATTATTTAGTGTCTTGAGCCTTTATCTATGTTATGATATACAGTGCCCTATGAAAGTATTCTGCCCCCTTTTTCAACCTTTCGCCACATTTCAGGCATCAAACATAAAGACCTAATTTTTTTTGTCAATAATCAATAATTGGGACTCATTCGTGAAGTGGAATTAAATGTATTGGCTATTTTAAACTTTTTTTTTAACAAATAAAAAACTGAAAAGTGAGGCGTGCAATATTATTCAGCCCCTTTAATTTCAATGCAGCAAACTCACTCCAGAAATTCAGTGTTGACTGATGATGATAAATAGAATCCACCTGTGTGTAAGCAATTCTCTGTATAAATGCACCTGCTCTGTCTCAGTCTCAGCGTTCTGTTTAAAGTGCAGAGACCCAGGATCTCCCAATCCTTAAACATCTCAAGGAGAACTGTGCTCATATTGAATTGGAAGGAGTATCAGACCACACTAATAACCAAGACCTGGGTGTCACTCTAAACTTTCACCATATACAAGGAGAAGACTGTTCAGAGATGCTGCTAGGGGCTCATGATCACTCCGGATGAACTACAGATATCTACACCTGAGGTTGTAGTATCTGTCCATAGGACAAGAATCAGTTGAACAGTGCACAAATCTGGCCTTTAGGGAAGAGTGGCAAGAAGAAAAACATTTCTTAAAAATATCCCTCAAAAGTCTTATTTAAACTTTGCTACAAGCCACTCCGCGTTCCTGTTTGGGATCTGTTTTTTTCAATTTTATTTTCAGACTAGCTGGGGTTACTTCCTTATCCCGCCAGCGTAGATTGAACCTCAAGTGGTTCTTGCTCTTGTATGTCTCGCTGCTGTCTCCTTCTCACACGCTTTTGTATGTTCTTTTTTTCTAGTGATAAAACTTCCTTGTTGTTGTATGTTTTGTTGAATGATTCGCATGGAATTTCGTTTGTTTGCAGAATTGCATTTATTTTCCATGTGGATTTTGTCCTTTGGGTGAACCAAAACAAACAAATAAGAAAACTGAGGAATTGTAACACATCCAAAGAACAATGAGAAAGCATAACATCAACACACCTGCCAACCACACACAACACTCCACCAGAATTTTTGGGGGGGTATGAACTCATTAGCTGCCATTGACAACGATAGGTATCCAATCCAATTTGACTGGGCTTCTGGCAGTGATCGAATAATGAGTGAAACACAATCACTCAATGTAAGCCTTCCTCATTGAAATTGATTTATTGTTTCTGATAGGCATTAAATGAGTTAAGACCAACAAGGTACAAAATCTAGAGGTATAATTTTTATTGAACAGTCAAGGCACTCGTGATAGATCGCCTGAGAGTAAAATTTGATCCAGTCTGTTAGTTTCATTCGGGCCTGAAAATGTCTCGTTTTGTACCGTGACATGGCAATGTGCCCACTGCAATACTTACACTTTGTTGGAAACTGCATATGTGACTCAATTAACAATTGTTAAAGTCTCATCAAGATCTTAGTATGATGCCGACAGTCTGTCACAGCTGCTTGTTAAGGCTTTCCTTTGAGTTGAAAAAGTTTCATTTCGGTGCTCTTTGTTGTTAATCACACGTCTGAACGTCCGAGCTGTTCACTGTGACCTCGCTGCCAAAAACCCATAGTTCTGTAATCCCCGTATGAATGCATATTTACAGTATATTCAAGTTTTTTTCACAATGATATGAAGAATGTCAACACCTTATGAATTTATATTATTAAATCAGACCATAAACTTTTTAATTGTCAATCATAATAATGCATTTAAAAAAACATGTATCAATTACCATTTCTTTATCTACCTAGCCATCATCTTCCATGAATCCATTCTTGGTGAGCTGATACAATGTCCGCAGAAGCCTGTCAAGGTAAAGTCAATGCTCACTGACAAAACCCAAGATCAGCGTTTGCCTTGTCACAGGTCACCATACCTCCAGTACTCTGAGTGCTGTAAAAGCAATGTACCTCTTAAATTTTGTGCAAAGATGATAGAACAAGGAAGCGGATTAGGACCAACATGCTGCAGTCAGAATAAAGGCACTGACCCTGAGGATTTGATCTTGGCGAAGTGTTCCCACATGGAAAGCCATGGGCTATCGCTACATCTGTCAAACTGCCATGAATGTCTGGAGCTGGAAAATAGCACAATTGTATCTGTCAAATATTCTTCAGCCAAGAACACTTCAAGTACCCCGGATAATTATTCATGTTATTTGAAGAGTGTAGATGAGACTTTTGATGACTCTGGACATGATGTCAAAAGGTTTGCATGCAAGAGCTTTGGATTTGACAACAAACCGCCAAATGTTCTAGTGTACACAAATGGCAAGAAAGAGCGTTTTCAAGTCGTTCATCAGATATTAGCACAGTGTCTAAACACAGAAAAATACATTATCTATTGCCTTCAGCCACACCAAGTATTAAGTGAACCCTGGATGGAAAATACAAGGCTCCTTGTTCTTGCAGAGGAAAACGTGTTAACTCCCCAGCTTCACACAAGATTTATGAATTACTTAAGACTGGGTGGAAAGGTCCTTGGGCTTGCTTCCTCCCTGTGCCCTGAAGGTATCTCTCTAGAAACTAAGGACCAACAACCTGGCCAAAGGCATAGTCTGAGCTTCACTTGTAAGGATGGCACAGAACTTAAACTAAACGTCTTCACAAGTGGGAAGGTCTTTGTCAAAGATCTCTCGGAAACAGTAAATTTGGACCTCTGGGGGAAGCTCAAAGATTATCCCGACCAGAAGGATATGGTTATCATCAGCATAACCAACGGAGAGCATGGTGGTCAGGCTGTCTTGTCTCAGGTGAATGTTCTCTTTTTTCCCACTGTGAAAAGCCAACATACCACATCAGTGTTCTACTGTTTACAGTACATACATTTTACAGTAAAATTTTAGACTTAAGTGCGCCCTACAGGTGTGAAAATACGGTACCGTATTTACTCGGATATAGCTGCACCATGAAAATTGCCTTGAAATTTTTGAATTTTACAATTTCTCACGTATAAGGCACCCCCCTGATTCCCAATTTTCACCTCCATATTCATGCTTTTAATAGGGAGTAAAAATCTGTTACTTTGAAGGGAAAATCTTAAGAAAAATCACCACAAGTGGAGATACTGTATAAATCAAAAACACATTTTTAGGGCCAATATCACAAGGAAGTTAATATGCCTATCAAATGCAAAATATCAAATTACCGTATTTTCACGCCTATTTGGCGCATCGTTTTTTACGCCGCAGTGTCAGTAACGAGTGCTATTTCTGTATTTTAGACACACAAAGCACGCACCATTTCATTAGACGCATATATATTATAGGCTGAACATCGAAACGCAATAGCGCTGGCTACCGGAAGCAGCCTATTTCCGGGTTCCGGTGCGCAGTGACTGCTGGGAAATATAGTTCTTCCTCGCTACACCCACACGCTAAAAACATGTTTTAAAAAGGCAACTGAGTTCGGTTGTACTTTATTTAGACATTTTACAACTTACTCACATCATCATCACCCACAAATCCATCAAAGTCCTCATTTTCTGTGTCCGAATTAACAATTGCCCAAATGAGTCTTCCAAAACGCTGGGTCCCGCGTTTGTAGTTCTTAAGCCTCCGGGAATGACGGCAAGCTCCGAGTTATTATATATAATATATATATACGTAGTTCACAGTCTAGCTTTGAATGCTCTGTTGACGCCAACATTTAGCGGCAGGATTTCTTTTGTAAATACAGCCGAAATGACGGCCAGCACCAAATTAGTGTGGTCGCTGCGGCATTTTGACGTGATGTCATCGTTTCACGGCGCCGCTGTTTTTTTGCTTGTCATGTTTTTATGCGCATATAAGCCGTACCCTCATTCATTCATTTTTTTTTGTCCAATAAAAGCGACTTATATGAGAGTAAATACGGTCAGACATTTTTACTCAATACCAGTACCACTTTTCATTCCTTTGCATCATTCCATTCAATTTTGACAATAGTTTGTCACAGTTGACTTATATTCAAATATTGAAACACATATGCAGCACTGTACTACACCTCAATTGTCCTATTTTGGACCACTTTGTCAGCAGTCTAAGGTCAGATTTTGAAAAGCATTCTAAAAGTATTATTACTAGTATTTTAATCAGTGCAACATTTGTCTTAAGTAAAATATTTGTACAAGTGCCAATTGCACGAGGGAGAAACTTCACTTAAATTCTTGAGGAAAATGTGTGTGTGAGGGTACGCAATACAGAAAAATACGAGAATTTAATTTTACGTCACGTTAGAGTATTATGGCCATTGTTCCTTGCATGAACTTTGTTGCCTGGGTCGTCCTCATTGGCATCAGGAAAGGGGACACTTTTCTGTTCACAGAGAAGTAATAAAATGTGCTTTCAGAAAAGCTAAAGTGGATGATCAAATTCAGGTGTAGGTTGCACCCCGATTTTCTCAACCAAGGCACATCACTTTCGCCTTTCAAGTAGATGCTAAATCAAGTTAAGAAAGTTAATTAAAATAAATAATAAAATAATAATATCAATAATAAAATGCATCTTTTCATGCCCATGAATTGCACCATCTTAAAAGGCACAGTCTCATTTGCGGGTGCCTTCGAGATTATTAGGCGCACCCTCCATTTGGGAGGAAATTTAATAATAATAATCAGACTTAGGCTTTGTCATCATCATTGATTCGTCAAAAGCCTAATTGTCATCATACCCAGATGTGTATGACGAAATTGGTGGTGTTACTCCACAAAGTGCGCTTTCCCGGCAAAAGGCCAAAATAAGTAATATAAAAATATAAGAATCACATCAAATTTTATTTTTATATTTTATGTACAGTTGGGAAAATATAATTGTACCTTTTAAAAAATGCTTGCAACTGTAACGAAATATAATTTATATGACATTATTGTTCTTGGTGGTCAATATTAGGCTGTCAATTCTTATAAAATTTAATTGCAAAATTATATTCCCTCTCGGCAGATTAATTTGGAAACGTTTCCAGATGTCCAGAACCTTACAACTGAAGTTTCTTGTGGTTTTGAGGTCGATTCACTAAATCATCAAGTCTTGGCAGAGATATTGGCTTCTCTTGGGCTTAGTTGCCAGCAAAACCATTCACCAGCACCATGTCCAGTGTACCTGTTGGCTACCTCTCAGGTAAGGCTCTGAAAGATGTTTTTTTTAAGATTCCTATTACAATACATGCTCTGTGGTGTTATATCACTGATTGGAATGAAAAACCTAATTTGTCATCATTCACAGACAATTTTAGACCAGTATTTGTATCATACTCACTTTTCATAGGTGTATAACCTTTACAAATGTGAAAAGAATATACTGTAATCCTTCACAACTTCGCGGCTTCGGTACATCTTTTTTATATTAAGTAACCTAAGAAAATGTTTTCATAAATGTCAAAATTCATGCTCACACTCGCAAGAGGACGACAGGAGATGAAAAATGGCGGTAGTCAGGGCACGACTTCTTCAGGGCCAAGTTAGGTGGCACTTAGCGCCGAAGAAGGAGCAAAAGTTTACCGTAGTCGAAGAATGACGCGCCGAATAATAGGGAAGGATATCGTTTTGCCTTTTCCTGTTTTCTTCAGATGACATTTCGCCTCGCTCACATTACCTTGTGGAGAAAGATTATGCCAAGACTATTCCAGCTTTTTAAAAATTTTGAATCACCAATAAAATCATCACTGCATCATCTAAGGCAGGGGTCTCAAACTCAATTTACCTGGGGGCCGCAAGAGGGAGAGTCTGGGTGAGACAGGGCTGCATCAGAATTTCCACAAGAAAAGCGCTGATAAAACATTCCAACGTTATCAAATATCTTTATTTTTTAACAAAAAATAATGAAATAAACCTGAAGTAGAGCACATCCCCATATTCTGACTCAATTTCCTCTAAAAAGCATGGAACCTTCTGTGCTTTAAGCCCCTGGATCTGATTTGGTTGATGCATTTCACAACGACAGACATCACATTGTCAAACTTCAGGCATTTGCTGCAAAGGGCCTGCTGATGGATAATGTAGTGCAGAGCTATGGCCTCCTCCACAACCTCCTCTTCCAGTTTTTTTGAACAAGTTCTACCAGTCCATTCTTCCTCCCTGTCATTGATGGGGCTCCATCGGTTGTTATTCCAACAAAGCTCTTCCATGGCAAACTGGCATTCTCAATGGCATCACACAGCTGGTGAAATATTTCCTTAGCGGTGGTCTGCCAGGCATTGGAATTACTGTGAGCAACTCCTCCATCACTTCAAAATTGTCATCAACACCACGGACATATATTGCGAGCTGGGCAGTGTCTGTGATGTCTGCGGTCTCATCAAGAGCCACTGAATATACACTGAAACATTGTGCTTTCTCACACAGTTGATCATAAATGTCACTTGACCGGTCAGAAATGCGCTCTGCCACGGTGTTGGCAGAAAGGCTGATGTGGTTGAACTGACTTTTCTTTTCTGGACAGACAAAATGTGCAGCCTGTAATATGCACTTTTTGATAAATTCACCTTCTGTGAATGGCTTTCCTGCTTTAGCAATCAACTCACAAACGGCGTAGCTTGCTTCGACTGCTGCATTACTGTCTTTGGTAACCTTCTTGAAGAAATCCTCTTGCCTCAGAAGACGTGTTTTAAGACTGGCAACCTGGTTGGCTCTCTCATCTCCCTGGTATTTTTCGTACTCCTCAGCATGTCTCGTAGTATAATGACATTTCAAGTTGTATTCCTTGTGCACCGCAACTTTTTCAGTGCAAATGAGACACGTCGGGGTGCCCCTGTGCTCAACAAAGAAATATTGCACTCCCCACTTTTCTTGAAACTGTCTGTGCTCATCACCGACCTTTCTCTTCACGGCAGGCTTTGAAAGAGACATCTCTGGGGCTCTGTAATATGTGTTTCCACTTGGAATGAGTCTCGGGTTGAACTTAAACTTTAACCCTTTAACAGTCGCGCGGGTCTGTGGCACATGTGCACTTTCGCTCTCCGATCGTATTGGATTACGGCAGTTCTCTGAATTTCTCAAGTGTCATGTTAACGCACTTACTGTTAAGTTTCAGTTTCACTCGCGGAAATGGCTACAGACACAGACACAGGCTGGATCACGGATCATAGCGCCTCATTCAATTCTATGCTGAGAGCAGCGGAGGACTGTGCGCGCCGAGCGGAGTGATCGGCTTTGCGGCTTCTCCTCCGCCCAGCTGATTGGAGGAATGATGTCCCGCCCTCCAGAGCCGTATACCTCACCGTGATTGGTCCATTCAGCTCCGAACACAACAAATGCCATTCTATCAATCTTGCGGGCCGCATGAACATTAATCTTTCATATTAAGATGGGGGCCGCAAATTATTGTCCCGGGGGCCGCAGTTGGCCCGCGGGCCGCGAGTTTGAGACCCCTGATCTAAGGCATCAAATGAGCCCAAGAAAGAAAAAAACATGATGACAGTGACCAAAAAGTAAAGTTGCTAGATATGCTGAAGGCGGCCAATAAGTATGCCCTTGTAGCACATCATTACGGCATCACTGAATCTACTGTTTGTTACATCAAGAAAGAAGAAGCAAACATTCAGAAAATGGCAAGAATATACTTTTCGAAGGACACCAAGCGATAAACACTAGGAATAAAATCATGCACGCAATGTTCCCTCTATTTTTTTGTTTGTCTGGGCAGAAAGACAACCTCCCCGAGCACACTCAGTACCAGTGTGAGCAACATCATCATTGCTCGCTATGGGCACACACCAGTATCACACCTGCCATAAGCAGGTGCATGTCTACTACACATAAATTATTTAGTAATCATAAAATGTAATGATTAATATCTATGAATGGGTGGCCTGGTGGATAGTGATTCGCGCGTCGGCCTCACAGCTCTGGAGTCCTGGGTTCAAATCCAGGTCGGTCCACCTGTGTTGAATTTGCATATTCTCCTTGCCTGCATGGGTTTTCTCTGAGTACTCCGTTTTGCTCCCACATCCCAAAAAGATGCATTTTAAGCTGATTGGACACTCTAAAATTGCCCCTAGGTATGGGTCTGAGTGTGCATGGCTGTCCGTCTCCTTGTGCCCTGCGATCGGCTGGCCAACAATACAGGGTGTCCCCCGCCCCTGGCCCAAAGTCAGCGGGGATAGGCTCGAGCACCCCCCGCGAGTGATAAAGTGGATAAAGCGGTTCAGAAAATGAATGAAAAAATATCTATGAATAAAATATCTTCATAAATTCCACACACACACCACACACACCACACACACCACACACACACCACACACACCACACACACCACACACACCACACACACCACACACACCACACACACCACACACACCACACACACCACACACACCACACACACCACACACACCACACACACCACACACACCACACACACCACACACACCACACACACCACACACACCACACACACCACACACACCACACACACCACACACACCACACACACCACACACACCACACACACCACACACACCACACACACCACACACACCACACACACCACACGCCACACGCCACACGCCACACGCCACACGCACACCACGCCACACGCACGCGCCACGCACCGCACGCACCCACCCCCATCCACACCCACATCGACCATTTTAGAGATTTTTTTTGACTTTTAAGTGTGCCCTATAGGTTTGAAAATATGTTATATGTATATAGTTCACTTTATCTTTATATAGTGTGCATAATCTGGTGATAGTGTCAAAAATTTCTTTATCCTCTGTTTTCCACATAGGAGACAAAATCAGAGTTTCTTCAGTGGCTACGCACACTCATAAATGATGATGGTTTCGTCCTTATGTCAAAGGCCTCCTTGAGAATGAAGTGCACTACTGGGCTACATGATGAGGCTTTTTTTCATGACCATTATGTTTCGCTAATCACTGACTCCACTGAAAGGCCAAAATGGGACCATTTCTGTCTGGATACTTATTGTAATAACCTGACATCTGGTTTGCTGGGCCATACCTTGTTATATGCAGAGGTTGTTTCATCTACCATGGACCTGGTTGAAGGGTAACAGTTACATTTTTTTATTATCTTTAGAATCTCAGACTTAGTTAGTATGAATGTCTTCTATTGTTATTTACATAAATATATGCTCATGTCCATTACTAAAATTCAGATCACACACGTCTCATATTGCATTTTGTATTTTCAGCAGAAAACAGCCATCCATCTTTTCCAGGTGTGGCAAACATGTTGCACACAAAGAGCAAACATTTTAAAGTCAAAGAGCCACACCATGCAATATATTATTCACAATAACAAAAACCCAATCTGCCAAATTATTTTTAAAATAGATTTTTTTATTTATTTTTAATGGGACCTGATGAACCTTAGTGTGTTTTCGGAGAAAAAAACCCAACATGAAACGAGGCAAATAGCCACAGTATATACAAAATATGATAAGCATAGAGCTGCATTCATTTTGGCTGGAACCCACATGCGACTCGAGAGCTACGTGTTCGCCACCCCGATCTGTTCATTCACCCATCACTTTTTCCAACTCTTGTCAGGGAATTCCGGGGCTTTCCCATACCAGCCACGAGAGAGGTTTTCCCCAGAATTTCCACCAAACAGATGTACACCCTGGTTGTCAAACTCGCAATCGGGATTAATTTTTCAGAAAACGATAACAATTTACAAACAATAAACAACCCAGCACTAACATAAAATATAAACAAAGGAAAAGACAACAAATACACTTAGATTTGTTGAGTCTGCATCAATCACTGGGTCAAAAGTCATCCACTATTAGTTGCAACTACTTCAATTTGTCCAGACCTTTTGATCCGTTTGTTTCTAATTCAACGTTTGTTGGACTGCACTGGTGTTGAAGGATAAAATTCAAACTGTATCAATCCATAGATGGATTCAGTCCCTCCACCACAAAGTTTGCGGAAATTTTATATGAATCTTGTGGTTTCAATAAATGTGAGCCATCTCATCATCGCCATCTTAAGTTTTCACAAAAGACCCCATCTCCCAAAAAAATTAATAAAAAAAATAAAAACTGGAAAAAAAGCACAACCTGTATTTGGCACAGGTTTTGGTTACAATCTTCATTACATTAATTCCTCCCATCCTTCTTTTCATTGTCAGTTTGAAGAAGTTGTACTACTTCTTCAAACAACCAAGTAATACTGAATGAAATTATGCTAGAAAAACAAAACAAACTTCCCCTTCTGCAGTGCTGGTTGACGGACATTTTTAAAAAATAAATATCCAAAGACTATTGCCTTTGACAACTTTTAATAATGTTTCTATAGTGCAACAAACACACGTCGTCAAAATGCGTGATCGCCCGACCCGTGAATACTTCTTCGGGATGTTTTTTTCGGCAAAGACAAAGTTCCTGAAATTTCTCCAGCATTTCTTTTATTTTTGCTGTTGGAATGCTCGCTGCTCCCTCCTCGTCTGGCTTGTTATATTGATCCTGGATTGCTGAGTGTTGCATTAACTCTAGTTCCTTCAGCTCCTCCCTTGAGAGTTCGATTTTATGCTCCTTGACCAACTCGTCATTGTCCTCCTCGCTGACCACTTTTAATTCGCACTGGTAATTTTCTTGGGAGGCATGATGATTAAAACATAAGCAGCTGCTTCATCCACAGTTGGAAAAACTCAACAAAAACACCGTCAGAACTCCGTGACGACAAACGGCAGTCAACAGTACGAAAGAGAATCTTGAAACATGGATAGTTGTTGTGAGACTGCCAATGAGAGACCAGTAGAGTGTAGCGAGCTTATAAAGTGAGAATCAATGCATACGCCACAATTAAAAAAATAAAATAACAGATACAAGAAATTTACTTTTTGGGGTTTTTCGTAACTTTGATCTTTTTCGTATCTCTACACACTCATTTGCTTTCGTTGCCTGAGAATTTCGTACCTAGACCAGAGTAAAGATATGACTTTATATATCTTTAAAACGTAAATGAAATATGCATGTATATAAATATAATTTAACTATTTGAAAAGCAGTACATTTTGCCAAATGTATCTAAAAAAACATATTAAAGTGGGCTTAAACTAACAATGCCTGGTCAGCTTTCTCTTTGACCTCCATAAATAAAGTGCTAGGAGTTAGCGCTATTGTCATCCACCACTTTGCATCGTCAACATTCGCAGCTTCACTCTATCACGGTATATTATATTAAGTATTCAAATAAAAAATGTTCATAAAATGTCGAAATTCACGCTGAAACCCACAAGCAGAAGACAGAGGACGATCACTCAACTTAACTCCGAAGAAGAAAAATCGCGGGCACCAGGCAGAGGCCATCACTCTTGTCTGAAAATAGAGCTCTAAGCGGACTGGACGGCTGGGAGCCTCAGTGAGGGTGAAAATATATATATATATTTTTCAGAAACGTGAGCCCCGGGCGACCTTACGCCAGACACCGTTGCCCTTATCCGAAAATATAGCTATCTGGGTGGACTGGCCGGCCGGGAGCCTTTGTGTGGGTGACTTTTTCCACAAGTGCCTGCCACAGTCGGCGTTACAGCGCAGGCCATCGCCCTTACCTGACAACAGAGCCCTCTGAGCGGACAGAGCGGCCAGAGCCTCTGAGTAGTGGAGCTAGGGGTGGAATTTCCCAGAAATGTTTCAAAGTGCAAGCTCCAGGTGACGTTATGGCACACACCGTCGGCCTTATCTTAAAATAGAGCTCTCTGGAACTCCTTTCACTGAGTACAGTTAATTATTTTTAATATATAGATTATATTTACCATATTTTCTTGTATAAAAGCCGTATTTGTTGCTAAAAAATATGATGACTGAATTGCCCCTATGTATGAGTATGTGCTTCTGGCCTGAAGTCAGCTGGGATAGGCTCCAGCACCCCCGCAAAGCTAATGAGGATAAATCAGTTCAGAAAATGAGATGAGGCAGTTTGGAATGTACACAAATATGGTGGCCAGACATATTGTAACATTCCTCCCCACATCCTTTTCCAATATTATCTTTATATACTGTATTTTCTCACATATGTGGACTTGGAGAAGGCGTTCGACTGTGTCCCCCGGGCAGTCTTGTGGGGGGTACTTGGGGAGTATGGGGTTCCGGAACCCCTGTTACGTGGGCTCCGGTCCCTTTTATTACCGGTGTCAGAGTCTGGTCCGCGCTAGCCGGCAGTAAGTCGGATGGATGTCACCAAATCTGTTCATCACTTTTATGTACAGAATATCTAGGTGCAGCCGTGGGGTTGAGGGGTTCCGGTTTGGTGGCCTCAGTATTGTATCCCTGCTTTTTGCAGATGATGTGGTTTTGTTGGCTTCTTCAGGCCGTGATTTCCAACTCTCGCTGGAACGATACGCAACCGAGTGTGAAGTGTTCGGGATGAAAATCAACACGTCCAAATCTGAGACCATGGCCCTCAGTCAGAAAAAGGTGGCATGACCTCTATGGGTCAGGGGTCAGGTCCTTCCCCAGGTGGAGGAGTTTAAGTACCGTATTTTCACACCTAGTAAACGCACCGTGTGATAGGGCGCAGTCTCATTTGCAGGTATATTTTCAGATTTTTGTCAATACATTGGACGCCTCGTCCGATAATGCGCTAGCATGACACTAGGCGAGCGTATGTTATGCTAGCCACCAGCTTACCTATGTTATGCTAGCAACTAGCGTACCTATGTTATGCTAGCCGCTAGCGTATGTTATGCTTGCTACTAGCGTGTGTTAGGCTTCACACTAGCGTGTTTTTTTAAAGATAGCACGAGCAAAACTAAGTTTGATAATGCTTTATTGAGGTCAAAGGTACACTCTGATATAAAGAGTTCGGCATTTAACATGTTAGGCTCCACTGTCAGTCAGAGTTGTGTATTCCGGGAACTTGATTCCAGCTTTGACGAAAGCTCGAACAATGTGGAAAATTGGGGCATATATCGCGTGATTGCCCGGACAAGAGGGTCTCTAAAAACAAGGCCTAATCGGCATGACTAGCCGGCATGCCTGCTCAAAATGATTTGAATGAGGATTTTGAATATGAGGATGTTGAGCTAAATTTAATGGAAACGCTGGCATTTGATTTGGTTAAACCATGGATCACATTTTTCGTGAATGGAATTCAATTGGAATTTTGTGTGATACTGGAGCTTGTAAAACAGCAATTAAAATGGATATTCCAGGTGCTAGACGTACAAGGCAGAGAAAGGTCTTTGTGACAACGGCAGGTGGTCAAGATACCGCCGTTTCGGAAACAATTCCGGTTTGGATAAGAGATCCGAATGGAGAGACGTGTAAAATATCCGTGTTAATAGTACCCAAATGTCCTGTCAATTTACTGGAATGAAATGGCCTATTGCAGCTTAGCCTGGCTTTGATCCCGTCCACTAGCGGGAATATGTTGGTTAAAAGACAAAAAGAAATACAATACGGCCAATTAAATGTTTTGCAGGGTTGCCAAACCTGCGTTTTTTTTATCTTAACTTCAGATTAAGCAGGAGAAGATAAAATGAGATGATAGATGAGGTGCTGGTTCAAGTACCCAAGAAAACACAATTTCTACAAAATACAAATAACTTTGCCAAGTGGGAACAAAAAAGTTAAGAACACAATCGTTCATATGCTTCCATTCTTACAATAACCACTTGGTTTCTTGCGATTGGCTGGGTAATATCATCCAATCCTGCCTTTTATGTTCCTGGTAATATGATTCAATCCTGCCTTTTATGTTCCTGTAAAACATAAAAACAATTTGTTAATATTAATTAAAAATATAGCAGTAGTAACCATACATTATGAAAATAGTGAATAAATAACTTCTCTTTGAATAAATAATTTGTTTTGCAATATTGATGCTATTTAATCTTTCATTCACTTTCTTAACTGCTTGTGCTCACAAGGGTTGTAGGGGGTGCTGGAGCCTATCCTAGCTAAGTATGCGTATCAGGCGGGGGTCACTTTGAAGTGGTGGCCAGGCAATTACACGGTAAGACTAACAACCATTCACGCTCCAACTCATACTGAGGGGCAATTAGAGTGTTCAACCAGTCTACCATGCATGTTTTTGGGATTTTGGAGGAAACCGGAGTACCCGGAGAAAACCCACACAAGCCTGAGGAGAACATGCAAATTTCACTCAGTGTGGACCGACCTGGGATTGAACCCTTGTCCCGAGAACTGTGAGGCCGACGCGCTAACAACTTGGCCGCCGGGCCTTAGTGCCATTTATTTGTCAGTAAAATAGATAATACATAATAGTCAATATTTCACTATGCTGGGTGATGGGGCGGTTGTGAAGGAAATCTACTAGGTCGTAACCCAAAGCATATTAGAGCAGGAATATTTTGGCTGTGGGTAATTGGTCGGTCTTACCGTTCGCACTAGCATAATGCTTGTGCGAGCAGCACTCGCATGGCGGCTGTAGCACAAACTTATCCATCGATCCCACCCTCGTGGGGGGTGCTGGAGCCTATCCCACCTGACCACGGGCCAGACGCGGGGACACCCTGAATCGGTGGCCAGCCGATCGTAGGGCACAAGGAGACGGACCATGCCATGCACACTCACACCCATACCTAGGGGCAATTTAGTGTCCAATCAGCCTAACATGCATGTTTTTGGAATGTGGGAGGAAATCAGAGTACCCGGAGGAAACCCACGCAGGCCCGGGGAAAACAGGCAAACTCCACACAGGTGGACCGACCCTGGATTTGAACCCAGTATAGTTTGTATAACTATGTTTGACATGCCATTGGACAACCATACCAAGCTGTTTGCCTTACATCCGCGGAAATTCAGTTTTATTTTATACTTGTCGAAGATGATTTTCCAGCATCCTCCACTTCCAAATTTTCAACTCATTTTTGTTGAGGTGCCTCAAAGCAGATCAAATTCCATGTTCCTCCGCGTAGAAGATAGCTTCCAGTTTCAAGTTTGCCTCGTAATTGTGTGTCTTTGGATTTGAACCAAGGACCCCAGAGCTGTGAGGCCAACGCGCTAACCACTTGCTCCACCGGGCCGCCCATATTCTTCATTGCAAGCAAATATATGTGAAACTAATAATACAACTTCTTTTCGGCTTTATTTTATTAATTCATATTTTATGACAAATACAAACACAAGCAGCAGCAATGCAGTTAATTCCCCAAAAAGTGTCAGTGGTTGCTATTCCTCTTCTTACTTGCATGTCAGGTCTGAAAAAGGAAGAACAAAATCCTTCTCGTTCAATTCACTTTCATAATTAGCATAATCATGGACATCAACGCTCTCACCAGGAGGCCGTGGTTAAGTGGATACAATTCTTGCAATTTGGAATTTGTTTGGGCAATTGCAGTAACTATAAGTCGGTTTAGCAAAGAGCGTAACCAGGGGATAAGACAACACCCACACACTGTCAAAGTAGTAGCAAAACAGCCATTGAGATCACCACAGAGAAGGCCAATTCTTTATACTTGCCAAAGGTCTTATCCCACCAGTTTGCCCAGGCGGACAGCTCCACTCCAGAATTCCTCTTCATTTCTGGTTCAGGGTCTGCAGGCCTTCAATGGCTCTGGTTAGGGACCCATTGGGTGACGTGTCGTTGAGAATATAGGTGCAACATTTCCTAATATTGCACTCATGCGCCCTTCTCTGCTGGAAGCTTATCAACTGCTTTGCGGTCCTGGAAAGCCATGAGACTGGTGGCTGCCAGCTGTTCCTTCATTGCTACAAATCCCTGCTCAGTATAATTTCCAAGTTTTTGGACATTGTAATGGATGTTTATCCTATCCATAGTTTATTTGGAGTAACCCAAAGATAAATAGACTCCTGCTGCAATTCGGCCAACCAACTCATACTCATCTGGAATGCCTCTGGGGATGCCAATTGCATCGATGTAAGTCGGATCGCCATCCCTTGATGAGGCTCAACGCCGTTGAGAGAAGCCAGCTGCCACACCGAAATTCTAAGCCACCAGTTTTATCTCCTCAACTGTAGATGGAAAAACAGATACTGGTAAGAACAGTAAAACCAAAGCACATAGTCCTGTTTCTTTTTGACAGGGGTTACAGTGGTACCTCGAGATACGAGCTTAATTCGTTCCGGGACTGAGTTTGTATGTCGATTTTCTCGTAACTCAAATGGACGTTTCCCATTGAAATGAACTTAAAACAAATTAACTCATTCCAACCCTCTGAAAAAACACCAAAAATGGGATATTGGATTGGAATTTTTTTTATTTGTTCTAATTCGCCATCTATTAACAAAGTATCAAATAACTAGTGGTTTAATAGTATACTAACATGTGTTTAATAGAATTAAAATTAGACAGATTTCGCGGAGGGTAGAGAGAAAGGGACAGAGAGGAGGGGGCCAGGGGGGAGACTTTTTGCACAGCAGCGTGCTCGTAAGATAACAAACACATTTAAATGAACTTGGATTACGATGCAGACAGAAATAAATTTAATCTAACCTTACACTAAACTTAATTCTAATTTTGTTTTACATTTTTATACCTTTCTTCTCCCGGCCGGGTTGGCTCTGTTTGCCCCGCCTCCACCCTGAGTTTCAGATGCAACCTATCGATGGTAGTTTGCTTTTGTATTCCCTTCAAAATATTCCGAAAATTATGCACATAAATGTCCTCACAATAGGATAACGCACGACCACTTGCCAACGAGTAGTATATATAACTCTCATATTAGCGATCGCCTCGCCATTCGCAATGACTAAAGGGAAAAAACACTGAAAAAATGCATTGCTCCGCCCAGTGCTCGCAGAGACATTACAAGAGGGAGTTGCGACCAGAGAGACATTACACGAGGGAGTTGCGGGGAGAGAGACAGTGCCCATGATGTTCTTATGAGCAGCCTCTCGGGTCCGCTGTCTGCTCGTATATCAAAATTTGTCTCGTATCTCAAGATAAATATTTTCCCGAGATTGTACTCGTATCTCAAGTTTCTCGTATGTCGGGCCACTCGTATGTCGAGGTACCACTGTATATACCGTAATTACTCGAATATAACGCGCACTCGAAAATAACACGCAGGTAATTTTGGGCCAAAAAAATCTGGAAAAACGCAGTACTCGAATATAGTGCGCACCTAAAATTTCCCGCTGACGAAAATCAGAAATCTTACCTTTTTTTCTTCGTTTCACGATTGTTTTGTTCAAAACCGGATAGAGAAATCTTCAGGTACGAGCGTGTCGAGTGTCGTGCAGTTGGTGGAGTTATGCGTTTGAATTTTAGGGCAATAGATGATACACAGAGTGGACAAACATATCATGTAAACATGTTATGTTGCAATACCTTTTAGACTTCCTTGAACATTGACTACATTTCAATTGACAATACCATGTTTTAATTCAAATATCTATTGTCATTCTCAAACAAGAAAAGGAACATACAAATTGAATAAATAAATGATTTGAAGATATGCACAATGGAAAAGACTATCACATGTAACAGAATGTACTGCCCCCCGCTGGACATATTTCTAAATACAAGTACGTACTACACTACAATGTAGTATTCTACTTTCCAGCTTATTAATGCAGGATTGTGATGTTTGTGAGGCTTGACGATCTTTAATATGCATGTATTTTGAATTCAAAGTTGGAAATTGCACAATGTCCGTGCGTCAAAGTGAGTTTGACAATGCTTTTTTCGATCGAAAATTTGTAATTTATTTTAGTTATTGATTATAACACGCACCCCCAACTATTGGAATTAATTATATAGCAAAAATATGCGTGTTATATTCGAGTAATTACGGTAATATATTCACACCACATCACCACCATAGGTCAAAATGTGGAATCAGTGGCGCAGTTTGTCTTGGAACATGGGTACATCATGTCTCATTTACCGCAACCAGATTCAGACCCTGCCCTGTCAGGTTCAAAACAGGTAAAGTTAGCAAAGGCATTGTCATTGGAAAAATTGGCTTGTCGTTCACTACTTTCGTAATAGGATAGACACTTTAATTATTATTATTTTTATTACAAGCAGGACACAAGTTTTTTTGGAAACCTTTGCCCCAAAGTATGGTGTTTGATGACAATTCCACTTTAAGGGCTGCCAACTACTCTGGATTTTCAGGAGTTTCTCCGGAAATGCAACGCAAACTCCGGGACTCCGGACAACCTACCTAAACTCCGGAAATCCCCCAAAAATGTCACTATTTTTTTAAGCAACCATTTCAGAAAAGTACCAAATTTCCAATTTACAGTATTTTCACAACTATAAGGCACACATAAATAGTGAATAGTTACGCTAGCTACTAGCTCGCTACTATTTGGGAATGGATTGTGGCCTGGAAATCGACATCAACACAGCTTTACGAAGCATGGAAGGCAGCGTTGGAATAGTTACGCTAGCTACTAGCTAGCTACTATTTGCGAATGGATTGTGGCCGCCTGGACGAACGTATAAAACTCAGGATTTGTGGGTGATGATGACATGAGTACATTGTAAAATGGCTAAATAAAGTACAACTGAACTCAGTTTTGCTTCCGTTGCCTTTTTAAAAAACGTGTTTTTAGCATGGGTGTAGCGTGTATGTTTAAGCTGGTGTATGTTTTGCCATGCCTGGCTGCGTCTATAAAAACGGTGCGTCTTTTGTGTGTGTAAAATACAGAAATAGCACTCGTTACTGACACTGCGGCTAAAAATACGATGTGCCGTATAGTTGTAAAAATACGGTTTATGCCTCGAAATTCACACCATCGCTATGGCTTCCACCATCTTGATTCAACTGCACTGTATACCGGAGGAATTCGAGTGCATTGTGAATCATCCGAGTTACAAGTTCTGACGAATGATTCGTCTTGTGCGACTTGAGCGTGGCAATCGATTCAGAATCGATTGCATAGGTAGCCTCTATCGCTTTAACATTTTCATTTTCGTTTTTTTCATAAGGGAAGTAAGTATTATTAAGGCTGACTGAACCACCAGTCTTTTGTTTTGAAACAAATCCTATCATTTCCGGGGTTGTTCTAAAGGAAGTAGGCGTACACAGCACTGGTATAAGTCTTATCAATATGCCTCCTCAGAAAAAGTGCAAAATGGATCGCAATTTGGATGAAACTTTTAAGAATTCCAGACTCTCGGACTACAGTGTTACCTCGAAATACGAGCTTAATTCGTTCTGGGACTGAGCTTGTATGTTGATATTCTCGTAACTCGAACGAACGTTTCCCATTGAAATGAACTAAAAACAACTTAATTCGTTCCAACCCCCTGAAAAAACACCAAAAACAGGATATTGGATTGGAAAAAATTGTTTCATTTCTTCTGATCATCATCTATTAACAAAGTAACACATAACTAGCGGTTTAATATTACTAAAATGTGTTTAATAGAACTAAAATTAGACAGATTTTGCGGTGGGTAGAGAGAGGCACATAGAGGGAGGCGGGGGGGAGGGGGCGAGCAGGGGAGACTTTTTGGACCGGTGAATCGTAATATAACATAAACAAATTGACACTGACAAAATGCAATGCTCCGCTCAATGCTCGTAGATATGTTACAAAGAGGTATTTGCGACAAGAGATATTACACGAGGAGTTGCGGGGGAGAGAGCCAGTGCCCCTGCAACAACAAACTAGACTAGTCCACAAACATAGATGCCCTGTATAAAAGGGGCCAGAGCAGCCTCTACCTACTGAGGAGTCTACGGTCCTTTGGAGTGTGCAGGACACTGCTGAGGACTTTTTATGGTCAGGAGGGCCAGCTCTGTTCTGGGCTGTCCTTTGGACTCTGTGGAGGAAGTGGGACAGCGGAGGATGCTGACCAGAATGATGTCCATCACGGACAGCACCTCCCACCCCCTGCATGAGTCTGTGGAGTCCCTCCAAAGCTCTTTTAGTAATAAACTGCGGCACCCTCATTGCAGGAAGGAGCGCTTCCGCAGATCCTTCCTCCCATCAGCTATCAGGCTCTAACAAAAGTGGCTGAGTGTTAACCTACCGTATGCATGCATGTACATCTATGTGTATGTGTATATATATATATATATATATATATATATATATATATATATATATATATATATATATATATATATATATGTATATGTGTTTATATATTATACATATTTCAGCAACACACTTATTTGTTTATATATTTATTCATGTATTTATTTATTTACTTATTACCTATCTATTTATGTCTAAAATGCCTTTTCTATTTCTGCATCCTCACCCTCTTGCTACTGTGACAACGAAATTTCCCGAATACGGGATGAATAAAGTTATCCAATCCAATCCAATGATTCGCAAAAACATTTTCTATGAAAACGTTGTTTTGTTTGACAAATGTTTGCTTCTCTCTAGACTAAATCCGCATTTACCAGAGAACGTTGGTCTGATTGTCATCGCTGCTCAACAAAGTCAGGGCAGAGGTCAGTTCACCTTGCATAATAACTCTGCATACATAGTGTCACATGAGAAAAAAAAACGGCTTCTCTTAATATATACCCAGTGTGGGCTGTTGCCAGTATCTAGCGTGGTTGTCAAGTTTATTTCTGCAGTCAAATCAAAGTATAATTGGAATAAATGTCTGAAAAAAACCAACCTTTAATTCATAGAATTACTGCTATATATCAACAATAGGAAAAACAAGCAAAGGGGCCCCCGGCTTCACCGGTCCCACTTGCCTGGGCAAGGTTGTTACTGCGCGTGTTTTGGTAATCTATTTGCGTAAGGAACCTTTGAATGGGTGACAAAGGAACGTCATATTTAAATAATGCAGCTGACCTGAACCAATTGCCTGAATCAAACTAGGATATATATAATCACGGCGTAAAAAAACAAAACGTCTATTGTTTGGAATGTGCATGTTCTCCCTGGGCCTGCGTGGGGTTTCTCCGGGTACTCCGGTTTCCTCCCACATTCCAAAATCATGCATTGTAGGCTGGCTGGACCCTTTAAATTGCGCCTAGGTATGAGTGTTATCTTGAATGGCTGTCCGTGCCCTGCAATCGGCTGGCCACCGGTTCAGGGTGTACCAGCCTTGTGCCCGAAGTCAGCTTGGATAGGCTCCAGCACCCCCTGCGACCCTTGTGAGGCTAATCTGTTCAGAAAATGAATGAATAAATTATTGGATATTCATGATAATTGGCATAATCATGGTGCCAGGGTTGCAAGGTTAGGGTTAGTGAATGTTTTTTTTCAGGATTAGGAACCATAATCTTACATTTTAGAGCATAGATTGTCTCAATGGGAGTCACCTCCAGGATATAATATTTGTGAGTTTTTTTTCACAGAATACAAATAACTGCCAAATGTTGAAAAAAAGTTTAATATCGGAATCTTTCGTCTCCTCCCATCCTTAGTGTTGCACATATACTGCACTTGGGTTTTTTGGGATAGGCAGGGTAAAATGATCCAAGACTGCCTTATGTCTGTAAAACATAAAAGCAAATTGTTAATATTAATTTTAATAAATAAATATCAGCAGTTTGTGCTATTATGAAGATGGTGAATAAATAACTTAAAATATTTTTGTTTAATGTTGATGCTATTTATTTCTCTGTAAAATATATTGATTCATTTATTTTCTTACCGCTTCTCGTCACAAGCGTCGCTGGGTGTTGGGCCTATTTATGGGCACCTGGCGAGGGACACCCTGAATTGTTGGCCAGCCAATCGCAGGACACAAGGAGACGGACAACCATTCACACTCACAGCCACACCTCTGAGCAATTTAAAGTGTTCAACCTCCTTACCTTTCATGTTTTTGAATGTGGGAGGAAACTGGAGTACCCGGAGAAAACCCATGCAAGTCCAGGAAGTTCATGCAAACTCCACACACTGAGGACCGAACTGGGATCGAACCCTCGACCCCAGAAATGTGAGTCCAACGCGCTAACCAGTTGGCCGCCGTCTGCCTAATAAAATATAGATAATACCTAATTCATTCATTCATTCATTCATTCATTCATTCATTCATTCATTCATTCATTCATTCATTCATCTTCCATACCGCGTATCCGGGCAAGGAATGTGGGAGTTTGATTTATTTATTAACGAGACAATACATATTAATGAGCATACATGTGTGAATATGTAAGATTATAGTCGAAGGCTAATTTCCATCTTTAGTCCCTTGTGCTGGGTAAATATAAAATCACTACGGCAATACAGGACAAAAGACTAGAAAGCAGCATAGAAATGATGAGACACACCCACACCCACAATTAGTACGGTTCTAGTCAGCGTTGTGATCACAGTATTGTTCATCCAACAGCTAGGCTTTAAGATGATTGTCAAAGAGAGGTTCAGAGATGGGAGTTAATGTATGGTAATTGGTATTGAGTTCAAGGTATGTGAGGCACGAATAGAGAAGGTGCTTTGGCTGGATGCACTCTTTTTGAACAGTCACCTCTAGAGCCAGCTCTTGTTGATTTGTTGGAATTTATTTTTTTACAAATTAATGCAGTGGAGGAGGAAGCTTTGTGATGGAAGATTTTGTAAACTAAGGTGGTATCATCATATTTCACAGTATTGCTCCAGTTCAGGCGTTTGTGGTTATTTTAATATCTGAAAGTGATGCTACGGTTTTCTGTCCAATACTTTTAGAACTTTGTAATACCTGTTTTCAATTGGTTTTAGTGTTATCTTGCAGGGCGATGACCAACTTGTTAGGCACTAAGTCATGTGTGAGTGATCATTGTGTCAAAGTAGTTTTGCTAACTCA